>NW_018404539.1:761142-787256 GCF_002113885.1 Mizuhopecten yessoensis
ATTTTTGTTGACCTTTGTCCATGGAAGGTCCCTGCAAAATTTCATTGAAATTGGTTCAGGGGTTTTGGAGAAGAAGTCGAAAATGTAAATTGTTTACGGACGCACGACGGACGACGACGGACAAAAAGCGATCGCAATAGGTCACTTGAGACTTTGTCTCAGGTGACCTAAAAACCACACTTACCACAACATATTTATGTGTAAACAGTAGGTTTACTCCTACAGGTACATTATGTAACATACACGTTTGCTTTTCTTTCAAGTGAAGTAACAGGCGATTGACGACGCTCAGAATTAGTGTTTTTGAACGGTTTACCTGGCATGTATTTCAATGTTTAACCCTGAAATGATGACACTCAAAATAATTTGCAGGACAGAGGATTAGGGTGCACAGCGAAATGTAACCCCCGCGAATATGTACTGAATACGAAACTGCGAAATATTGACCCCGCACACTTAAAGCGCTATACAGTATAAGTCTGCCACTATAATTTGAGTTGGAGACAAAATGTCGGCCCCATGAGTTTATTTCAGGATAAATACAGTGATCTACAGCTGAATAAGGGTAACATTGTGGAATAATGAAATAGGTATAGTTAGTCTCTTACTTTCTCCATTCTTATTCCAATCATGTTATGTCCAACTGCAGCAGTATAGGAAAATTAGAAAGGTGTGTTAATATGTACGAGTAGCAATTAACATAGGAGCCAAACATAGACTGCATATCCAATACTAGGATCAGTTTTACATTTCAATAATAAGATTACGTTTAAAAAAAATCAATAGTTTAGTGACAACAAAAATCTAGATGTAATGTTGAAGTCATTAGCAAAAACTGATAGACCATCTCTAGAAATGACAAAAAGCCTTGTTTTCTATAAAATGGGATGCACAGATCAACTGGAGAATAACCTGTGGATTTTTTTTTACAAAGTCAGGAATTTTCATTGGTCAATCAATTGGGATCTCATTTAAACCTAAGAAAACACTATTCAAAAATTAAAGTTGTCCATTAATAAAAACCCTCTGCTTGACTGTCACATTGCCTTATGTACGTATACCTAAAGCTAGGTCTATAGCTGGACTGTAACATACAGCTACCAATCCAGTGTCCTACCTAGGTCTATAGCTGGACTGTTATATACAGGTACCAATCCAGTGTCCTACCTAGGTCTATAGCTGGACTGTTATATACAGGTACCAATCCAGTGTCCTACCTAGGTCTATAGCTGGACTGTTATATACAGGTACCAATCCAGTGTCCTACCTAGGTCTATAGCTGGACTGTTATATACAGGTACCAATCCAGTGTCCTACCTAGGTCTATAGCTGGACTGTTATATACAGGTACCAATCCAGTGTCCTACCTAGGTCTATAGCTGGACTGTTATATACAGGTACCAATCCAGTGTCCTACCTAGGTCTATAGCTGGACTGTTATATACAGGTACCAATCCAGTGTCCTACCTAGGTCTATAGCTGGACTGTTATATACAGGTACCAATCCAGTGTCCTACCTAGGTCTATAGCTGGACTGTTATATACAGGTACCAATCCAGTGTCCTACCTAGGTCTATAGCTGGACTGTTATATACAGGTACCAATCCAGTGTCCTACCTAGGTCTATAGCTGGACTGTTATATACAGGTACCAATCCAGTGTCCTACCTAGGTCTATAGCTGGACTGTTATATACAGGTACCAATCCAGTGTCCTACCTAGGTCTATAGCTGGACTGTTATATACAGGTACCAATCCAGTGTCCTACCTAGGTCTATAGCTGGACTGTTATATACAGGTACCAATCCAGTGTCCTACCTAGGTCTATAGCTGGACTGTTATATACAGGTACCAATCCAGTGTCCTACCTAGGTCTATAGCTGGACTGTTATATACAGGTACCAATCCAGTGTCCTACCTAGGTCTATAGCTGGACTGTTATATACAGGTACCAATCCAGTGTCCTACCTAGGTCTATAGCTGGACTGTTATATACAGGTACCAATCCAGTGTCCTACCTAGGTCTATAGCTGGACTGTTATATACAGGTACCAATCCAGTGTCCTACCTAGGTCTATAGCTGGACTGTTATATACAGGTACCAATCCAGTGTCCTACCTAGGTCTATAGCTGGACTGTTATATACAGGTACCAATCCAGTGTCCTACCTAGGTCTATAGCTGGACTGTTATATACAGGTACCAATCCAGTGTCCTACCTAGGTCTATAGCTGGACTGTTATATACAGGTACCAATCCAGTGTCCTACCTAGGTCTATAGCTGGACTGTTATATACAGGTACCAATCCAGTGTCCTACCTAGGTCTATAGCTGGACTGTTATATACAGGTACCAATCCAGTGTCCTACCTAGGTCTATAGCTGGACTGTTATATACAGGTACCAATCCAGTGTCCTACCTAGGTCTATAGCTGGACTGTTATATACAGGTACCAATCCAGTGTCCTACCTAGGTCTATAGCTGGACTGTTATATACAGGTACCAATCCAGTGTCCTACCTAGGTCTATAGCTGGACTGTTATATACAGGTACCAATCCAGTGTCCTACCTAGGTCTATAGCTGGACTGTTATATACAGGTACCAATCCAGTGTCCTACCTAGGTCTATAGCTGGACTGTTATATACAGGTACCAATCCAGTGTCCTACCTAGGTCTATAGCTGGACTGTTATATACAGGTACCAATCCAGTGTCCTACCTAGGTCTATAGCTGGACTGTTATATACAGGTACCAATCCAGTGTCCTACCTAGGTCTATAGCTGGACTGTTATATACAGGTACCAATCCAGTGTCCTACCTAGGTCTATAGCTGGACTGTTATATACAGGTACCAATCCAGTGTCCTACCTAGGTCTATAGCTGGACTGTTATATACAGGTACCAATCCAGTGTCCTACCTAGGTCTATAGCTGGACTGTTATATACAGGTACCAATCCAGTGTCCTACCTAGGTCTATAGCTGGACTGTTATATACAGGTACCAATCCAGTGTCCTACCTAGGTCTATAGCTGGACTGTTATATACAGGTACCAATCCAGTGTCCTACCTAGGTCTATAGCTGGACTGTTATATACAGGTACCAATCCAGTGTCCTACCTAGGTCTATAGCTGGACTGTTATATACAGGTACCAATCCAGTGTCCTACCTAGGTCTATAGCTGGACTGTTATATACAGGTACCAATCCAGTATTCTACCTAGGTCTATAGCTGGACTGTTATATACAGGTACCAATCCAGTGTCCTACCTACGTCAGGAGTTATTGTTGATGTTGATCGGAACTGAATATCAGTAGCATAAATGCATTTTTATAACGGAAATAAATGAGAACTAATTTATTTATTTCTATTGTTCTTCGTGTACTGTTGATTTTACTTCTGCTTTAACAATCAGTGATTTGTACAGAAATATGCAGGTCTATGATTTGGCCCAAGTATACATTAAAAAAAAATATAAACATTTCCACATGTATACATACAGGCAAACAGTCCATTTTATGTTGTATCTTGCTGCAAACAAATAATGAAATAATAATCATTATTATAATACTCATAGCTTATATAAACCTACAAGGAAATTACTTTATAGAATTATATACCACCCGATGTGGAATAGAAATTGTACATTTTCATGCATTATTGGGAAAATTATGGAGTGACAATTGTGCAAAATGTGAGGATATTGACATGAACAGATCTAGAACAACTGGGATCTTTTAATGATAATATCTCCTTAACCTTGTTCTCTCACAAACCTGTAGGCCTGGTAACTATGTATGATAATATCTCCTTAACCCCGTTCTCTCACAAACCTGAAGACCTGGTAACTATGTATGATATCTCCTAAACCTTGTTCTCTCACAAACCTGTAGACCTGGTAACTATGTATGATGATATCCTAAAATTTGTTCTCTCACAAACCTGTAGGTCTGGTAACTATGTATGATGATATCTCCTTAACCTCGTTCTCTCACAAACCTGAAGACCTGGTAACTATGTATGATATCTCCTAAACCTTGTTCTCTCACAAACCTGTAGACCTCGTAACTATGTATGATGATATCCTAAAATTTGTACTCTCACAAACCTGTAGGTCTGGTAACTATGTATAATAATATCTCCTTAACCTCGTTCTCTCACAAACCTGAAGACCTGGTAACTATGTATGATATCTCCTTAACCTCGTTCTCTCACAAACCTGTAGGTCTGGTAACTATGTATGATGATATCTCCTTAACCTCGTTCTCTCACAAACCTGCAGGCCTGGTAACTATGTATGATATCTCCTTAACCTTGTTCTCTCACAAACCTGTAGCTCTGGTAACTATGTAGGATAATATCTCCTTAACCTCATTCTCTCACAACCCTGCAGGCCTGGTAACTATGTATGATGATATCCTAAACCTTGTTCTCTCACAAACCTGTAGACCCGGTAACTATGTATGATGATATCCTAAAATTTGTACTCTCACAAACCTGTAGGTCTGGTAACTATGTATAATAATATCTCCTTAACCTCGTTCTCTCACAAACCTGAAGACCTGGTAACTATGTATGATATCTCCTTAACCTCGTTCTCTCACAAACCTGTAGGCCTGGTAACTATGTATGATAATATCTCCTTAACCTTGTTCTCTCACAAACCTGTAGGTCTGGTAACTATGTATGATGATATCTCCTTAACCTTGTTCTCTCGCAAACCTGTAGCTCTGGTAACTATGTATGATAATATCTCCTTAACCTCATTCTCTCACAAACCTGCAGGCCTGGTAACTATGTATAAACCTGCAGGCCTGGTAACTATGTATGATGATATCTCCTTAACCTCGTTCTCTCACAAACCTGCAGGCCTGGTAACTATGTCTCTCACAAACCTGTAGGTCTGGTTACTATGTATGATAATATCTCCTTAACCTTGTTCTCTCACAAACCTGTAGCTCTGGTAACTATGTAGGATAATATCTCCTTAACCTCATTCTCTCACAAACCTGCAGGCCTGGTAACTATGTATGATATCTCCTTAACCTTGTTCTCTCACAAACCTGTAGCTCTGGTAACTATGTAGGATAATATCTCCTTAACCTCATTCTCTCACAAACCTGCAGGCCTGGTAACTATGTCTCTCACAAACCTGTAGGTCTGGTTACTATGTATGATGATATCTCCTTAACCTCGTTCTCTCACAAACCTGAAGACCTGGTAACTATGTATGATATCTCCTTAACCTTGTTCTCTCACAAACTGTAGACCTGGTAACTATGTATGATGATATCTTTGTTCTCTCACAAACCTGTAGGTCTGGTAACTATGTATAATAATATCTCCTTAACCTCGTTCTCTCACAAACCTGTAGACCTGGTAACTATGGATGATGATATCCTAAAATTTGTTCTCTCACAAACCTGTAGTTCTGGTAACTATGTATGATGATATCCTAAACATTGTTCTCTCACAAACCTGTAGGTCTGGTAACTATGTATGATAATATCTCCTTAACCTCGTTCTCTCACAAACCTGTAGGTCTGGTTTCTATGTATGATAATATCTCCTTAACCTTGTTCTCTCACAAACCTGTAGCTCTGGTAACTATGTAGGATAATATCTCCTTAACCTCATTCTCTCACAAACCTGCAGGCCTGGTAACTATGTATGATATCTCCTTAACCTCGTTCTCTCACAAACCTGTAGACCTGGTAACTATGGATGATGATATCCTAAAATTTGTTCTCTCACAAACATGTAGGTCTGGTAACTATGTATGATGATATCTCCTTAACCTTGTTCTCTCACAAACCTGTAGCTCTGGTAACTATGTATGATAATATCTCCTTAACCTCATTCTCTCACAAACCTGCAGGCCTGGTAACTATGTATGATGATATCCTAAACCTTGTCCTCTCATAAACCTGTAGGCCTGGTAACTATGTATGATGATATCTCCTTAACCTCGTTCTCTCACAAACCTGTCGGTCTGGTAACTATGTATGATATCTCCTAAACCTTGTTCTCTCACAAACCTGTAGGTCTGGGTACTATGTATGATAATATCTCCTTAACCTCGTTCTCTCACAAACCTGTCGGTCTGGTAACTATGTATGATATCTCCTAAACCTTGTTCTCTCACAAACCTGCAGGCCTGGTAACTATGTATGATGATATCTCCTAAACCTTGTTCTCTCACAAACCTGTAGGTCTGGGAACTATGTATGATGATATCTCCTTAACCTCGTTCTCCCACAAACCTGTAGGCCTGGTAACTATGTATGATGATATCTCCTAAACCTTGTCCTCTCACAAACCTGTAGACCTGGTAACTATGTATGATGATATCTCCTTAACCTCGTTCTCTCACAAACCTGTAGGTCTGGTAACTATGTATGATGATCTATCCTTAACCTCGTTCTCTCACAAACCTGTAGGTCTAGTAATTATGTATGATATCTCCTAAAACTTGTTCTCTCACAAACCTGTAGGCCTGGTAACTATGAATGATAATATCTCCTTAACCTCGTTCTCTCACAAACCTGTAGGTCTAGTAATTATGTATGATATCTCCTAAACCTTGTTCTCTCACAAACCTGTAGGCCTGGTAACTATGTATGATAATATCTCCTTAACCTCGTTCTCTCACAAACCTGTAGGACTAGTAATTATGTATGATATCTCCTAAACCTTGTTCTCTCACAAACCTGTAGGTCTGTAACTATGTATGATGATATCTCCTTAACCTTGTTCTCTCACATACCTGTAGGCCTGGTAACTATGTATGATGATATCCTAAACCTTGTTCTCTCACAAACCTGTAGGTCTGTAACTATGTATGATGATATCTCCTTAAGCTCGTTCTCTCACAAACCTGTAGGTCTGGTAACTATGTATGATGATATCTCCTTAACCTCGTTATCTCACAAACCTGTAGGTCTGGGAACTATGTATGATTATATCCTAAACCTTGTTCGCTCACAAACCTGTAGGTCTGTAACTATGTATGATGATATCTCCTTAACCTCGTTCTCTCACAAACCTGTAGGTCTGGGAACTATGTATAATAATATCTCCTTAACATCGTTCTCTCACAAACCTGTAGGTCTGGGGACTATGTATGATTATATCCTAAACCTTTTTCTCTCACTAACCTGTAGGTCTGTAACTATGTATGATGATATCACCTTAACCTCGTTCTCTCACAAACCTGTAGGTCTGGTAACTATGTATGATTATATCCTAAACCTTGTTCTCTCACTAACCTGTAGGTCTGTAACTATGTATGATGATATCTCCTTAACCTCGTTCTCTCAAAAACCTGTAGGTCTGGGAACTATGTATAATAATATCTCCTTACCCTCGTTCTCTCACAAACCTGTAGGTCTGGTAACTATGTATGATAATATCTCCTTAACCTTGTTCTCTCACAAACCTGCAGGCCTGGTAACTATGTATGATAATAAATCCTTAACCTCGTTCTCTCACAAACCTGTAGGTCTGGGAACTATGTATGATTATATCCTAAACCTTGTTCTCTCACAAACCTGTAGGTCTGGTTACTATGTATGATAATATCTCCTAAACCTCAATCTCTCACAAACCTGTAGGTCTGGTAACTATGTATGATTATATCCTTAACCTTTTTCTCTCACAAACCTGTAGGTCTAGTATTTATGTATGATATCTCCTTAACCTTGTTCTCTCACAAACCTGTCGGTCTGGTAACTATGTATGATGATATCCTAAACCTCAATCTCTCACAAACCTGTAGGTCTAGTAACTATGTATGATATCTCCTTAACCCTGTTCTCTCACAAACCTGCAGGCCTGGTAACTATGTATGATATCTCCTTAACCTTGTTCTCTCAGGTAACTATGTATGATATCTCCTTAACCTTGTTCTCTCACAAACCCGCAGGCCTGTTCACTTAGTCCGAATTATTCTGACGTTTTATCAACTTTTTTCATATCAGTTTGTCATCGATTAACGTCAGAACTCCGTCCCTCTATAATATGCGGGAAATATGCGACCCGTGCCCGGAGCACACTTCAAACTGATATTTTAGAAACAAATCGTCACTTTCAAACACATGTCGCATAACTATGTATGATATCTTCTTAACCTTGTTCTCTCACAAAACTGTAGGTCTGGTAATAATATATAGCTGTACATATATACCATGGTTATAAGATAGTTGTATACATATCTCTCACAAACCTGTAGTCCTGGTAACTATGTATGATATCTCCTTAACCTTGTTCTCTCACAAAACTGTAGGTCTGGTAATAATATATAGCTGTATATATATACCATGGTTATAAGATAGTTGTATATATATATACCATGGTTATAAGATAGCTGTATATATATACCATGGTTATAAGATAGTTGTATATATACCATGATCATAAGATAGCTGTATTTATATACCATGATTATAAGATAGTTGTATATATACCATGGTTATAAGATAGTTGTATATATACCATGGTTATAAGATAGCTGTATATATACCATTGTTATAAGATAGTTGTATATATATACCATGGTTATAAGATAGTTGTATATATACCATGACTATAAGATAGTTGTATATATACCATGATCATAAGATAGTTGTATATATACCATGATCATAAGATAGTTGTATATATACCATGATTATAAGATAGTTGTATATATACCATGATTATAAGATAGTTGTATATTTACCATGAATTATTACCTTTCAGCTCCATGTTTTGTTGGTAATGCAAAATAGTGAAATGTACATTCTATGGAAGTGTTGGGAAAATGTATTAAATTGCTGTAATGGATATTATGTTCATCCTATAAAATCGTCTTTTAACAACAACAGAGATGATATACTAAATAGTGACTGGTGCCTAGAAGTAGATTGTATTTTGAATGTGTCAACATACTTATGATTCTGTGATTTATGAATTTCAACGTGTTCAATAATATTTTAAAACTATCTAATATAATTCAACGTTTACCTGCAGGAGTGGACTGTGAGGCATATTTTGGACTTTTCATGCTGAAACGTTCGTTCTGATGGACGAAATGCGTTTTGAGACACTATACTATAGCCATTCAACAGTTCAACGAACATAAAATCACATATTTGAACGCAAAAAATACGAACTACACACGAGTGTCATATGAATATTTCAATGCCAGAAATGCATGCTAAATACCAAAACGTTTGCTGACATCGAATGTCCTAGTTCCATATAGAATGTACAAAGCAATGTGACACTGATTAGACCTACATCGGCATGCAAACCTTACGCTAATGTAACTGTACTGCCAGTATCGATCGCCTTAGCCACAACTTCGGTTTACTAATTAATATATTCGCGTACACTGAATTATGAAAAAAATACCAAAACCTATACTGAATGTACGAACCTTCCAATCAGGATATTTGGAGCAGACCCGTCAGATCCTGGAGCGCAATCGCTGGTTTCTGCTGCTGACTGTTTATATTACATGCCGGAAGTTCAATTTACACCATTGTTGTCATTTGGAGGCGAGACTAAAAGTCTGGTCCGGAATCCAAATTGCGGAGCTGATAATAAGGATACTCTAAAAGGGGGAGGAAGGATGCTTTTAATATCTTAAAAATATTTCCAACCCTTAAAACAGCAAAATACAAATTAATTGTCATGTAACAACCTCTATACTCCCATATATATATATATATGGGGCAAAGAAGTAATTATTTGACCCGGACCCATATATATATATATATATATATATGGGTAAAAGAAGTAATATAGACGGTAAAACCCCATATAACACCGGATCCTAATGGAGGAATGTCCGTAGGATACGAATTACTTAAAATATTGGTTTTATATAATAGCTCTATTTTCAATTATAGTATATCAATTCTATCTTCTTGTAATATGATGTATATGTACATGTAACTGTTCTGTTTCACTGTGTCTTGAAAAAGGAGCGGATCGCTCCAAAAATTTGACAACCTAAACTTGTCCACACTGTTGGAATTACTTCTTTGCCCCATATATAAATATATATATATATGGGACCAGGGATGTGTAGTGGTCCACTACACATCCCTGATGGGACCCATATATATATATATATATATGGGTCAAAGAAGTAATATAGACAGTAAAATCCCATATAACACTGGATCCTTATGGAGGTATGTCCGTAGGATACGAATTACTTAAAATAGTTTATGGGGCAAAGAAGTAATTCCAACAGTGTGGACAAGTTTAGGTTGTCAAATTTTCGGAGCGATCCGCTCCTTTATCAAGACACAGTGAAACAGAACAGTTACATTTACGTACATATACATCAATTTCATATTACAAGAAGATAGAACTGATATACTATAATTAAAAATATAGCTATTATATAAAACCAATAGTCCCCTCGGCTAAAGACGGTCGAAGGCAGCAATTAAGCTGAGAGCATCGCGGACAAGGAACGCTGATGTAGAGGACCTATTCTTGCGCAAGATGCACTATCGCATAAAGTGAGTCAACGAGAGATAAGCACCAGAAAGAAGGGACGAGATATCAAAAACGTGGAACATGTGTATGTGGGAATCTGGCCCGGTAAATGTTAAAAATCTCAATTTCCTACGGAATGCCCTCATTAGTCGCCTCTCAATTCTGCAGTGGGGTCTACACTTAGTCGCCTCTTTCGGTTTGCAGGAATAATGCATGTTATTATCAAATAAGTGAGTGCAGGAGGAATAAGTATATGAAATGGCTAAGATACTGTATAAATCTGCAAAATCAATCTGACAACGGCTGTTGGTCACACACACTGACATGCAGCAGCAGGCAGGCGAGATAGCAGACCAACTGTGCAGTAATGCACCATTAGGTCAAATGCCCCCTGGAAGGAAAACGAGCGGATGGCAACCGCCTATCGTTGGTTCATACCTCGAGGGTAGCGGGTTTGTAGATTGGTGATCCAAACCCGTTCTCCCGTCCGTCGATATATATATATATTTATCTCTATCGGTCTTCCACCAGTTCCGGTCACGATTGCGTTACAGTACGCGATATACCAAAAATTTTACACGGTAAGAAATTGTTCGAACAATTTTTTAAATTTAATTTGTGTATTTTCCTCTGATTGTATAACAATATAGACATCTATCAGCATTTCCGCGAAATAGTTTTGTTATAACGACATTTTAGAGTAAACGATGACAAGAAAAATAACCGTCATGTACGTCGACGAAAATTTGTAGGATTTTGAACTTGAGGGGGTTAATTATAGGCATGTTTAAATGTTGATATCTGGTCCTTAGGCCCGGATAATATAAAAATGTATATTTTTAAAAGCAATATATTCATTGCAGTCGGCACATCAACGGACCAGTGAAAATAAAAACAAGTTCCTATTATAGCGTTCTATTTTTAAAAAGCAAATTTCTTAGAATCAAAACTATTCCTGAAAATGAACCAAAATGAAAAGTCAAGAAATATTTCAGATACAAGAACTGAAATTTTAAATTCACTGTCGAACTGTCAAAATTGAAGTATGAGGGGTGTTAGAAAACTTGAAAAGATAAATATTCATAATTACCTTGTATTTTGTATTCTCCTTTCTCCTGTGTATTTGTGTGTGTGGGTGTATTTGTGGGGGTGTATATGGGTGTGAGTGATTGTATTGTTTATCCTTGTATATATGTTTATTTTGAACTGATGAGCCGTAAGGTTCAAGGTAATAAAGAACTGAACTGATCCTTTAATAAACTTTTTAAATTGTCAAATACTGATTATATACTTAAGGATTTTTGAAATTCTAAACCAAGTTTCTCCTGATTAAATCCAAGAAATTATAATCGGCTTAAAGGATTTTGGCCACGATTTTTTACATTTTGTAAAAATAAGCGAAATCTGTAATATACTTAAACAAATACAGAATCATCCATCAACACGCGTTCAGAAGTGTCCCGTTACCTAGATATAGGCAATCAAAGGTGACCGCTCCTTACATGCGAGAATTATAACAGGTCAAGTGGTACTTGTGACGTCAGAGTGGCACATTTGGTGTCACTGGTCCATATAACAGTAGCTAGGGTTCAGGTGCTACACCCCTCCTATCTTTTTCTGATTTTCAATGGAAACGACGTCTGACAGTGTGATTCTTGGCATGAACCTATAATATACTAAATACAATTCTCTACCAATTTAGATTGAAGACAGGACGAAGACAAAAAATCCCTATTTACGTAAGAAAATTACACCGGAGTAGAGATAATATAGACATATTTAATACAACTTGTGCTTTACTGTATTTCAGATTGTCCCATCATTTGTGACTTACAAATAAAGTGATCGAAATAGACTAACGAATTCTTATTTACGATGGGACAACATTGACGGCTGATAGTAAAACAATACCCAGCCACCACTATTTACGGCTGATAGTAAAACAAATACCCAGCCACCACTATTGACGGCTGATAGTGATACAATAGCCAGCCCCCACGGTTGACGGCTGATAGTGAAACAATAGCCAGCCCCCACTCTTGACGGCTGATAGTTATACAATAGCCAGCCTCCACTATTGACGGCTAATAGTGATACAGTAGCCAGCCCACACTATTGACGGCTCATAGTGAACAAATACCCAGCCACCACGATTTACGGCTGATAGAGCTACAATAGCCAGCTACCACTATTGACGGCTAATAGTGATACAGTACCCAGCCACCACTATTGGCGGCTGATAGTGTTACAATAGCCAGCCAGCACTATTGACGGCTGCTAGTGCTACAATAGCCACCCACCACTATTGACGCCTGATAGTGATCCAATACCCAGCCCCCACTATTGAGGGCTGCTAGTGATACAATAGACAGCCACCACGATTTACGGCTGATAGTAAAACAATAGCCAGCCCCCACGGTTGACGGCTGATAGTAACTGATAGTAAAACAATAGCCAGCCCCCAATATTGGCGGCTGATAGTGATAAAATAGCCAGCCCCCACGGTTGACGGCTGATAGTTCTACAATAGCCAGCCCCCCCTATTGATGGCTGATAGGGATACAATAGCCAGCCTCCACTATTGACGGCTTATAGTGCTACAATAGCCAGACACCACTATTGACGGCTAAAAGTGCTACAATAGCAAGCCACCACTATTGATGGCTGATAGGGATACAATAGCCAACTCCCACTATTGACGGCTAATAGTGATACAGTAGCCAGCCCCCACGGTTGACGGCTGATAGTGAAACAATAGCCAGCCCCCACGGTTGACGGCTGATAGTAACTGATAGTAAAACAATAGCCAGCCCCTACTGTTGACGGCTTATAGTGCTACAAGAGCCCGCCACCACTATTGACGCCTGATAGTGATACAATACCCACCCCCCACTATTGCCGGCTGATAGTGATAAAATAGCCAGCCCCCAATATTGACGGCTGATAGGGCTACAATAGCCAGCTACCACTATTGACGGCTAATAGTGATACAGTAGCCAGCCCACACTATTGACGGCTCATAGTGAACAAATACCCAGCCACCATTATTTACGGCTGATAGTAATACAATAGCCAGCCTCCACTATTGACGGCTAATAGTGATACAATACCCAGCCACCACGATTTACGGCTGATAGTAATAAAGTAGCCAGCCCCCACTCTTGACGGCTGATAGTGAAACAATAGCCAGCCACTACTATTGACGGCTGATAGTGATACAATAGCCAGCCCCTACTATTGACGGCTTATAGTGCTACAATAGCCAGCCACCACTATTGACGGCTGATAGTGATCCAGTAGCCAGCCACCACTATTGACGGCTGATAGTAAAACAATAGCCAGCCACCACTATTGACGGCTGATAGTAATACAATAGCCAGCCCCCACTATTGACGGCTGATAGTGATACAGTAGCCACCCCCCACTATTGACGGCTGATAGTGATACAGTAGCCTGCCACCACTATTGACGGCTGATAGTGATACAATACCCAGCCACCCCTATTGACGGCTGATAGTGCTACAATAGCCAGCTACCACTATTGACGGCTGATAGTGATACAGTAGCCTGCCACCACTATTGACGGCTGATAGTGATACAATACCCAGCCACCCCTATTGACGGCTGATAGTGCTACAATAGCCAGCTACCACTATTGACGGCTGATAGTGATACAGTAGCCTGCCACCACTATTGACGGCTGATAGTGATACAATAGGCAGCCACCACTATTGACGGCTGATAGTGAGACAATAGCCAGCCACCACTATTGACGGCTGATAGAGATACAATAGCCAGCCACCACTACTCGCTGAGTCTGTACCCTTACTAATAGTGATGATCAACTGCCATATACGGTGATCGATAACTCTAATACCATACGTGGTAAATTATTGACGGCTGATAGTGATACAATAGCCAGCCCCTACTATTGACGGCTGATAGTGATACAATAGCCAGCCCCCACTATTGACGGCTGCTAGTGATACAGTAGCCAGCCCCCACTATTGACGGCTGCTAGTGATACAGTAGCCAGCCCCCACTATTGACGGCTGATAGTGATGCAATAGCCAACCCCCACTATTGACGGCTGATAGTGTTACAATAGCCAGCCCCTACTATTGACGGCTTATAGTGCTACAATAGCCACCCACCACTATTGACGGCTGATAGTGCTACAATAGCTAGCCACCACTATTGACGGCTGATAGTGATACAATAGGCAGCCACCACTATTGACGGCTGATAGTGAGACAATAGCCAGCCACCACTATTGACGGCTGATAGTAAAACAATAGCCAGCCCCCACTATTGACGGCTGATAGTGATACAGTAGCTAGCCCCCACTATTGACGGCTGATAGTGATACAAGAGCCAACCCCCACTATTGACGGCTGATAGTGATACAATAGCCAACCCCCACTATTGACGGCTGATAGTGTTACAATAGCCAGCCCCTACTATTGACGGCTTATAGTGTTACAATAGCCAGCCACCACTATTGACGGCTGATAGTGCTACAATAGCTAGCCACCACTATTGACGGCTGATAGTGATACAATAGCCAGCCACCACTACTCGCTGAGTCTGTACCCTTACTAATAGTGATGATCAACTGCCATATACGGTGATCGATAACTCTAATACCATACGTGGTAAATTAATGAAAATCTAGATAGTATTGATGTTTCTGAGTGCAAGCATAGTCATACATTGAAAACTCAAATAGCCCGAGTTTCCTCTGGCCCTAACATCGGACTTAGACATTTTGACATAAATCGTTAGGGCAAGAGGAAACTCGGGCAAAGCTGCCGTCTGCTACTTGCGAAATTCGTCACAGGATTTCTGGATGATGAATTAATAGGATCATTTTAAGGTGTAGAATTCGCGAGATACTTCATTTACACGTACTTGTATCAGGGTGTAAACACAATAAGAACAAGTACTAATTGTAATGGGAGACTATTACAGAAGTCCCCCAAACACCCCACAGCTTTATGTTCGCAGTGCCAAAATACACCTACATATGAAATTTGAGCAAAATCATGCAATATTTAATTTCGACCAATCAGAGGCCGTGGCGGCCATATTTGTTGACCGATCGGAAAATGAAAGGTCATTTGAACACCCTCATCATGATGAACAGTTTTGTAAAGTTTCATTAATTTCCGTCAAAAAACTGTCGGAAACAATAAGAAAAAGAAGAAGAAACGTAATAGGCCTATGTGAAGTTTGTATATTAAACTTCTTCAGAGGCTTTAAGATAATAAAAGCTCCACACGTAAGTCTCATCTTAACTTTCATAAATGACATAGATACTGGCAGAGAGAATTTCATCGAAATGTCTTTTAAACTTTATTGTAAAAAGTCGTCGTTATATGAATTTGATAATAAATTGTGAGATTAAAACTCTTAAGAATATGCATGTTTTTTTATTTTCAAAAGTGTGGATTGATATTTTTCTCCCACCTAAAATAGATATTGCGTTTGCATGAAACACAGGTGTTAGTTGTATATGGATTTCCAGCTAATCCAATGAGTTACAATTATTTTCTGTGGTGTGCCATTATAAACGTAACGTAAGCTCATTGATTACATATGCATCCTAATTGGGAAATCCTCTCGTTTATTCGCTGACCAGGAGTTTACATTTTAAGTCTTTTCAAGGCCGTTTTTTAGCTAGGAAATACAATATTGTCGACCCTAGTGGGAAATAGCCTCATGCAGAAAAGCACGATTTTTGTCATGCCATAACAAGTGAACGGCGATATTCAATGACCATCTGTACTTAAGTTTATATGCATGTCAGACTACAGTCGGTGGAATTGTAACTGAAAGTAAAAGAATAGGTAAAAGATAATCTTCCTCTACCTTGAGGGAGAGACGGAGAAATCTGTAACCCGAGGGGGTGATTTTTATGATCGTCCCATCAGAGGTTCAGTTAGAGTTAGAAAACCAAATAATCACTCGAGCATTGGGCATTTCTGTGTAACCCCCTCAGGTAAGGGGATGAATATTTTTTTGAAAATATTAAATCGATCAGAGAGAACAAATATACCCAATTGAAATCATTTTTAAGAAAAAAGTAATCCCATCTACCTGGAATGTACATTTATATTATTAGTCGTCTGCAGAGGGTCCAGAACACTGCAGCACGTCTAGTTACTGTACACGAAAGTGAGAGCACATCACACAGGTAGGTCTGCGCTTTATTCGTTGCACTAGTTACCTGTACGATACAGGTTGCAGTACAAAATTCTGGTATACACATACAAGGCACTGAATGGAACAGCTCCTCAGTACCTACAGGAGCTTGTTACCCTGTATCAGCCGTCAAGATCACTGCGGTCGGAGTCAGAATCTTTGTTGTGTGTCCCAAAATCTCGTACTGTGACCTACGGAAACAGATGCTTTGGGAGGGTTTCGGCTACGTTGTGGAATAGCTTACCATCTGCTATTAGGAAGTCAAATACCCTGGCCAAGTTCAAGAGGGACATAAAAACTCACCTCTTCACGTCTGCATTTTAGAATCTTTGCAAAGACGTCATGTAAATACCATCCTTTTATTTGTTCAATTATGTGCACATTGCTTGTTAAATGTATGAAAGTGATTGCAAGCCTTTGTTGTTTGTTTTCACAATTATAACCATTACTATTATCCATATGTTGTAAAGCCCCTTAGAGTAATTTTACAAATTATATAGGGCGCTATATACATGTTGTATATTATTATTATTATTATTATTATATACTGTTAATTTGTTTTTCCTTACGTCGACAACGGAAAAAAGAGTTTAAACAACTTCCTAGTTTTAATGCTTGGTTTACATTATATTCCCGGCGGACACGGCAGCCCCGTATGCCCGAAACGTAGTGCGCCGTTAGCCCGAGTTTCCTCTGGCCCAGACACCAGACTTAGACATTTTGACAGATGGATGTCTGGTGTACTAGAAACTCGGGCTACTTTTGAGCACGTAGTTTAGTCATCCGTGTGCACGGTTTGGTAATCCGTGCGCACGGTTTGGTAACCCGTGCGCACGGATTAGTAAATGCTTTACCATGTCCCTTCGGGGGCTCCGTAGAAGAGAACCAATGGTGTCGACAGGTACTATAGACCTTTCTCATTTTGAGGTAGACCGAGCGCGGAGACAGACACCTAGAATAGCAAATTTAGGGAACATCTCAAAACCATTTGTTATGCAAAACGTGCATACCTCGACAAACCCTTTATGAGCTTTCTTGATGTTATCACAGAGTATGTATGACCCATATTCAATATTAGTCTGTTTCTATTGCATGAAAATATTACCAACGCCGTTAATTTAAACCGAAATTAGGATAGGACATACAATTTTATAGATTTCTAATAGGGGGTGTTATTAGAAACCTCTAAGCCATGGGTAATTTCATGCTTTAGTAGCATGATGGATTGATAATTTCTTATTCATATTTTTATTATTATCTATCTATCTATCTATCTATATGTTATACTCCACAGAGACCAAAACAGCATTATTACGTATTACACTAATAAAGTAAAGAAGTAACTCGTCACTTTACCATGGTATTGATTTTATTGTCTAGGATTCATTATTTCTAATCAGCGTCGTCTGATGATGACATACCGAATACTTTTAGGAGTTTTGGACTTTTTTTTAGTTAACAGCTTTTGGTACTGGCGTTGGTTTTCTAGCATAATTGCTGACAAATTGTCTTTCTTCTTTTTCTTTTTCGGTGGAGCTGTGCTGGTCTCCACCTCGTCCTCAGAAGGCAACGACATCGCAATTGCATGCCTTTGCCTGTGAAGAATCCCGCGAAGGTCCGGGGGCTGGGCCTAAGGTTGGGGTTGGCGGTGCCGCGAAGGTCCGGGGGCTGGGCCTAAGGTTGGGGTTGGCGGTGCTGCTGGATTTGCCTTCCCTTAAGCTCCCCCCGTTTCCAAGAGTCTGATTTTGTCCAGCTCAGACCTATGAGAAAAACAAAAACATACACATGTTCTTAATAGATCAGTAGAGTTGCGGTTCTGTGTAGTTTATGCATACATATAGGAATTGAATAGATCTTGATATTTAACTTTAATACCAGTAATACTTAAAGAACTATGGCGGAAAATTGCCCATATTTCCCCAAGTCGGCACTTATGAAAACGGAAATATGAATTTTTGAACTGCTGAGATATTTAGTATTGTTAATATGATACTGTAAATATAGCCATATTCACTATATCTATGAAAGTAATTGGGTATCCCAGACTTTAAAAAAATACTTTGCAACACTTTCCCATCCGAGGACCAACTTTTGAATTAACATTTTGATTCCGTGATATACACAACACGTATGCCGGAAAAGTTAGCGAGTTTCTTTAAACTGCGACAGGTGTTTCTTGGGTAAAAACAGTTTGTATTTCCATATTCGTCTATGTCCGATGTAGCCGAATGTGTAACGCAGTTAACTTGTGACCTTAAATTATGCTGTTTGCAACTTAGACACAGGATTCCGATAGAGCTACCTGTATAGAAATACCTAAGGACGCGTCATAACAGGGTACACGGTGGCACGCGAACACTAGCGGATCACACCTTTGGATAAAAATAGGCATAGCAACCCGCCATATCTCTTTATAATTTTTTTTATTGTATATTCGTATTTCTTAGTTATCTTAATCATTTAAGGTTTCCCTTATTGTCCTTTCAAACCACATTCATGGAAAACTTAGCTTCATCTGGATGATTGCTGCTAGGAAAGTCTTGTGTTATGCGCAAGGAGAAGCGTCAAAATGATACTGATCCTATTCCGTTCATAGCCCTATGAATACAATTTCGCCTGTTAGTCTCTTCATATGATATCGCTGCATAAATTCACATTTAAAGTAATGAAGCTGTAAACGGTCAATGGAGAAGAATGATGAATTCATTATGTAGGCAATTTTTGTACATGTATAAATGAATGAAGGAATGGTTAAATACCTGGTCTTGCTATCCTCCGTTCCCTTTTTGAGGAGGAGAGACAGCTTGGTTGATAATCTGTCTCGTAGTTGTTTCATGGTGGATTTTTCGTATAAACCACGCGTTTTTTGTGGAAGAAGAGACGAATTTCCTTGAATTTCGCCAATTATTTCGTAACCAAGAGCAGGGATGCTTTTGATAGGCACGAAGCATGAGAAGTTCCTGGCAGTCAAACAAAACGAGTATCATCAATCTGATATGAAGGAAACGAATGACAGATTCTTTTTATCATATTATACAAAGTAAACTGTATAATTGTGATCTGAAACGAATATTTTGCAATTGGCCGCCTCTGAAACGATGAAAATTGTGACCGCTTCACAATGACTTGACGTCACATTGATTGTGACGTCGTTTCCGGAGTGATGGCTTTTGACACTGCATAACACGGGATTCATGTGATAAATTTGGATATGATATTTGTAAATTGACTAGTAATTTAACCTTGATTATTTCCCCGATGAAATACTTTTTCAGGTCATCCCCCATAATATCAAAATGATCAACACAAAAATGATGACGTCATATAACGCAGTGTTTTGGCAAGGTATTTGTAATGCCAAATTCTGATTGGTTGAGGTTACTCGGCGATAAAATAACAGTGATATGTTGCGATTTCTGCAAAATTGTATTTTTGTATAAATAATCAATTATTCATCATTATCTCTACTATAAAAATGAGTTGAGTGTGATTCCACTTCGTTTCCGTGCAATAACCGTACAACAAATGTTAACCGATTTTCTTCAAACTTGGTTCGATTTTGATGAACATTGGTATATAGGGATATAAGGGAATTGCGAATTCAACTGCATCTTTTCGTTACCACAGCTACCACACGGAGGCTTCTGATTGGTCGAAATTTAGATATTGTTAGATTTTAATGGAAATTTGTATATAGGGGTATTAGGGGACTGCTAATTCAACCGCATACGTTTCGTTGACATAGCAGCCACACAAAGGCTTCTACCTGGTGGAAATTAAGATATTGTTTGATTTTGATGAAAATTGGTATATAGGGGTATATAGGGGACTGCGAATAAAACCGCATAAGTTTCGTTACCATAGTAACCACACGGAGGCTTCTGATTGGTCGCAATTGAGATATTGTTTGATTTCGATGAAAATTGGTATATAGGGGTATTAGGGGACTGCTAATTCAATCTCATTCGTTCCGTTGCCATAGCAACTACACAAAGGCTTGTGATTGGTCGAAATTTAGTATGTACATTGGAGGTGTACTATGGCAATGCGATCCTTTTCTGATGCATCTTTGCGACTATGGGGGCAGTTTGGGGGACATCTGTAATGGTCCCCCATTACAATTAGTACATGTTGCTGTAGATATTGTTAAGATGTTTCAACCAAATTCCTTATGCACATTCAACTCATGCTAAGTTTGCCAACCGATGTGATTTGTGCATATTTACGGATAATCAGTGAGGTATAGGGCTTTTAAGTTTTAAGCTATACATTATGTCTCAACAGCACCTACAATATGTCCTGCAAGCGGGGGATATAAGTTCCACGAATTTGCTTGTTTGACTACCAAATTGTTCGAGAAACCGGATACAGAAATGTATGTACCCTTCCAGAGCAATGATGTCACATCTGCTTTGTAGTAAGTTCATGTTGTGTACAAATTCGTGTCCTTTGTTCCTTTGTCCTTTGTTAGATATGACTTCCAAATTATATTGTATACGGTATATCTCGCGCAAATTGACTTTTGAAAACGTCTCTATGTTTAGGATATTTAGTGGAATTAAAAGTATATGAATAAAAGATAAATAGATAAATACAGGTACTGCCATCAAAAGAAGTGGTAGCATATGTGTTAATTCTCTAATAATAATAATAATAATAAATAATATACAACATTTA
This sequence comes from Mizuhopecten yessoensis, assembly GCF_002113885.1. Classification (NCBI taxonomy): domain Eukaryota; kingdom Metazoa; phylum Mollusca; class Bivalvia; order Pectinida; family Pectinidae; genus Mizuhopecten; species Mizuhopecten yessoensis. The sequence continues at coordinate 782,516 of NW_018404539.1, forward strand.
TATAACGCCCTATATAATTTGTAAAATTACTCTAAAGCGCTTTACACCCTATGGATAATAGTATTATATATAATTAGTTATAATTGTGGAACAAAAACAAAGGCTTACTATCACTTTTATACATTAAGCAAGCAGATAATCATAGCAATGTGCACATAAATGAATAAACAAAGGGTGGTATTTACATAACGTCTTTGCAAAGAGTCAAACCATGAAGAGGTGAGTTTTGATGTCTATCTTGAATTTGGCCAGGGTATTTAACTTTCTAATAGCAGATGGTAAGCTATTCAACAACGTGGCTGAAACCCTCCTAAAGCACCGGTTTCCATAGGTCAAAGTACGAGATTTCGGGACACACAACAATGATTCTAACTCCGACCCTTTATCGTACAGGTAACCAGTGCAATGAATATCACAGGTGTGATGTGCTCTCTCTTTCGAGTACGAGTAACCAACCGGGCTTCAGTGTTCTGGACCCTCTGCAGACGACTAGTTAGTTTGTCGGATATACCACAGAGCAGGGCGTTACCATAATCCAACCGACAGGTAACACGTGAATGAACCAACATACTGCATGCATCTGCAGTTATAAACTGTCGGCTACAGCCGATGTTCCTGATCTGGTAGTAACAGGATTTGGCAATAACGTTCAATCAAAGTATACCCCTAGGTTTTTAACAGATTGGACAGTCTAAATAGTTCTGGCACCGACCTTGAGCTGGAGAGCCATTGTTAGCTGAAACTTTGGGGAAAAGACGATTAGTTTCGTCTTTTCCGGATTAGGCTTTAGAATGTTTGCGTTCATCCAGGTACTGATATCTGTCAAACAAGCTTTCAGGTTTTCTGTAATTGTATCCCAACTGTCCTGTGGTTTGATAACCATGTAAATTTGTGTGTCATCAGCAAAGCAATGATAGCGAAGGCTTTGGCGACGACAAATCTCTCCGATCTGATTAGAGTACAGGCAATATTTTCGTGGTCCTAACACCGACCCTTGAGGAACCCTGAAATCTAGTATTTTTTTCTTGTGAGGTGGTACATCTGATGGCAACATACTGTTGTCGTTAACTCAGATAAGAGTGTATCCAGCATAGTGCGGTATCAATCACTCCATAAGAGTACTCAAGACGTTTATAAAGTATGTCATGGTCGATGACGTCAAATGCAGCTGACAAATCCAGCATGACAAGTACCGCTCTGCACTTGTTATCCAATGCAGAAGCTATATCATTATCTACACGTTGGGGGCCGTCTCAGTAGCGTCCCATGCGGTAGGCCGATTGCATGTTGTCATGGAGACTGTTTGCATGGAGAACCTCTAAACGCCGGGTTACAACCTTCTCCAAGATCTTAGATAGAAAAGGCAGATTTGATACTGGGCGGTAGTTCTTCAATTCCTCCTTGTCCATTCCAGACTTCTTCAACAATGGTCTAACATGTACCTTCTTAAAACACCATGGAACCTTTGACTCAGCCATTGATTTGTTCATGATTGAGGTAATCAGGGAAAGCAGTGCTTTCCAACATTGATTTAATAGCTCTGTAGGCAGTGGATCAAGCTCACAGGACTTCGATTGCGAGGTCACAATGATATTGCGCAACTCGTCCTGGATTGTTGGTGAGAGCTTTGTATATGGTTCCCCATCAAATTTAATGTCAGCAATCATGACAGAGATATCATTTTCAGCAGTAGAGTTCACTTCCGACATATTTTTCCTGATCGAGCTGATTATATTCAGAAAGTAATCACTGAATTTGTTCGACAAGTCTTTTTCGGAATAACAGCTTGGTAGGACAATTTCACCTTTCTGAACCATTAAGTTTTAATGAGTCTAAAAAGCTGTCTTTGGTCCTTACCACATTCTTCAATTGTTTCGAAACAATAAGCCCTCTTTGACTGAATGAGAAGTGAACCAATTAGCCGACATTGTTCCCTATACATCTGTTTATTAACGGTTATTTTGGTCCTTCGCCACTGTTTCTCTGCTTTTCTACGGTTCTGTTTTCTACGCGGAGATTTTCATTATACCAATTATATATTATTCGGGCACCGAGCGACAGTTTAAGAACACTAAATTCAGAAGAATAAATTACTTACAGCGACCAGCTGTTGTTGGCTTGATGACATGTAGATTCTCGAACGATACTGATGATGTCGGAATCCGTGTTGAAGTATCGTAACGGATTAATTTAGGTGAACCGGATTGCGTTTGAATGTGTTTAAAAAGGTGCGCGCACGTGCATTGTATGAGTCGGGCAACAGTTTTGTTTACATACAATAATGTTTGTTTGGACTTATCCTGATATGTCGGAGTAACCATTCTCCCCAAGTGTTGGTTGAGATACATCTAATTTATACTTCCTAAATTCTCAGATTTCGTTGGAGAAATTTAATCTAGATACGTCGACAAAGGACGTATCTGCGTCCACAGGGACCCGAGAGTATCAAAGTGTACCCTGTATAAAAATAGAAACTAATATATTATTATTCTATATTATCCAAAAACAAAAATGTCGAAAACCGCATAAAAACCGGTCGTAATCGTAACTCGCGGTGAATGGAATCCTATCGGCTGTGACGTCACAAGTTCAACGCCTCTAGCAGCCATCATGGCAGGAATAGGCGAGTTAGAGAACAGGCATGGCCATACATCGTACAATCGCGGATTAATATTTTTTTTAGTTTTGAGGAATCATATTGCGCTGGAGATAACATTATGTAGATGGTATTCAGCCATATAAAATTTGTCAGAACTTCCAGACAGTGAGTTTAATTGATATCAAACTGACGACTCTGAATAGGACGGACACTTCGGCCTTCCACGCAGGCGGCCGGGGTTCGATCATCGAAGTCGTCGGACGCAAGGAATATCAGAAAAAAAGTGTTTTTCTCCTGCCCACACAACTCCAATAACCCAGGTGTAGTATAACATGGTCTGGGGTGGATGTTGCGGTATCTGTGCTGTAGCATTTAAGTGGAGTGTCACTTTAAATGATGCCGTTGGAAGCACGGTCCCACTACAAACAGAACACATCACATCTCCAGCATACATACATAGGGAGATATTAGCCAGATGGCATAGGACTCGTAGTTAGCGCCTGATAAGGCAGCTCCTGCGAATTCCTTAAAATTGAATTGATTAATGTAAATACTAATTGTATTAATTGTATATATATGTACTGTAAAGCGCTTTAGAGTGGCTTATATGTTAGCTAGATAGAGCGCTATAACAAATGCTGTATGTTATTATTAACACACACTGGTAGCATTGCGTTTCCTGATTCTGAGCACTGATGAGAAATTTGTGCAAATACTCTCAATGTTATCGATCAAAAATTATTCTTCAATTTAGGCTGGAAAGTCAGTTTGCAATTATTTTCTTTACACAGACGTATACACGTTATATCCTCTGCTCTACAGTCACATACTGTGGCACCGCTACGGTCCAAAAATCCCGGAAATGTATCATTGAAAAATGTTTACAAAATAACTTCAACGTTGGTATATGCTGTTTTTGAATGTCAATAAAATGTATGGCATATTTTCAGTATTACCGTTTAATTACAAATTGACGTCATTGCGTCTTCCTTATATTAAGAGACATATAAAGCCAGTAGTATATACGTCTCTGGTTAGGTCGACACTTCGATTAAATCGTCTCGATCCACTCCCTTAGCCTACTTAGGTGTGACATTTGTGTACATGTAAATAACACTAAACAACACCCGTGTCCAGTGCTGACAGCAGGAGGCCCAAGACGCACCAATATACCTGTGTCCAGGTATGACATCAAAGGGATGTTAGCAGGTGGGTTAGGGGGTACCTGAAGTTAGTATATTTATATTGATTTATTCACATTTATTTACGTCTCAACTCATTGCATATTACATTCATAACTGCCTAAATCAACATTAGAATACACACATGTTAAACATATTTATCAACACTATAAAGGTGTGTTTTTCAGATAAATCACAATATCTCGGAAACGAAGTCAACTACGACGTTCGCACTTTCTTAGCTTAAACGAAGTATTTTCATAGCTTGATATAGCAAAACGTTCAGGGTACATTTGTTGGGTGCGGTTAGAAGGAGGGGCGGCAATTATTTCGAGAAATAGTGTTAACCACTAAAACATCTAATTTATACTTCCTAAATTCTCAGATTAAGTTAATCTACATGACGCCTCATCACAAGAAGAAGAAGAAGAAGAAGAACATCTAATATTACTATACGGCGCGATAGGTCCAAACAAACAACTGTAGCAAATTCGCGGGTCCCTGTGCCTGAAACCACAGGTAGTAACATTGTGGTCTTTACCTTCGAAATAACACTAGCCGCAGGTAACAGGGGTGACCTCACGTTTAAACAATAATAAATGTAAGGCCAGGTAAAAGCAAAGACCATATTATGATAGTTGGGATTAATTCGCTACTGTTTAGGATAGTTAAATCAGTGCTGTTTGTGCAATATACTTTTCAAAATGACTGTCAAGAGAAAGCAATAAAAAAANTGTTTAGGATAGTTAAATCAGTGCTGTTTGTGCAATATACTTTTCAAAATGACTGTCAAGAGAAAGCAATAAAAAAACTTTGGTTCAAGGCTGTTCTAAGGAGGGAATAACACAAGTAATTCAGATTTCAGATTATGTTTTCATTACTCAGACAAATGAAAATGTGTAACTTGAGGGTACAACACGGAATTAGATTATTTGAGTCCGTGGGTACAGCAATGAGTATG
>NW_018404539.1:787465-788068 GCF_002113885.1 Mizuhopecten yessoensis
GGATTTAGTGATTAGATGTTACATATAATTTTGTACTGTTGAGTTCCAAACGGATGCCATTAGAAGTTTAATTCCATTTCAAAATGAATTATCAATATTCACGAAAAAATCGGGGGACAAATTATCATTCCAAATTATTTTGTTGGTGCTGACGGGGAAAATGTTGCCCATAAGTACATCTGCATCCGCCGCTGTGCAAATATATAACACGCGAGCGCTGTATAGGTAAATACAGGTCAGAGTTAGGGTCAGAGACCGACACGCTTCCGCGAGCAAGTACATCTAAATCTAAGTCCGTTATTTGTCTGCTATGAACTGCGTTTTAGGAGCGTGTTTAACCAAACGGTCTGTATACGTTTGCGTTGAGTTTCCGTTGCGTTTCCGTTGCGTTATCGTTGCGTTTCCGTTCCGTTTGCGTTGAGTTTCCGTTGCGTTTCCGTTGCGTTTGCGTTGAGTTTCCGTTGCGCTTGCGTTCCGTTTGCGTTGCGTTTGTGTTTAAACGGACAAGAAAAACGGTCCAGGGTCTGTATAAGGTATGAAGGTCGCATTCTGCAACGAGAGATACATATAAGGTATGAAGGTCGCACTCTACAACGGGAGATA
>NW_018404540.1:0-128 GCF_002113885.1 Mizuhopecten yessoensis
TATGAGTGATTACTGATGTGATTACTGATATGATCGATTACTGATGTAATTGATTACAGATATAATTGATCACTGATATGATCACTGATATGATTGATTACAGATATAATTGATCACTGATATGATTG
>NW_018404540.1:5035-5135 GCF_002113885.1 Mizuhopecten yessoensis
TATAATTGATCACTGACATAATTGATCACTGACATAATTGATCACTGATATGATCGATTACAGATATAATTGATCACTGATATGATTGATCACTGATATG
>NW_018404541.1:0-128 GCF_002113885.1 Mizuhopecten yessoensis
GAAATCATGATTATTTTTGTGTTATAAGATTAACAGGAATAATTGTGTGCACAAAACGCCTCGTGCATTTATGTAAAATGCACACAATAAAAATAGAGATTAATAGGCGTTTAAATGACAAAGAGTCA
>NW_018404541.1:3497-4166 GCF_002113885.1 Mizuhopecten yessoensis
ACATCACTTTGGATGTGTTTCCCGACCCGTNATCAGATAAAATTGTATTGTCAGTCTGGAGCTCTGTTATCAGAAAGAATGTGACGTCATGCAACTATACATGTGTATATTGATTAAAATGGAATGGTTCTATCATTGTATAAAATAAAACTCGCTCAGGTATATGTATATATCTATCTGCTTACAAGCGCTTGAATACCGGCGCCTTGCTGGCTACGGGTTCAACTCCAGAACTCGGGAAATAATTCATCGGATTGAAACAAACATTGAGATGTACTTTGTCTCTTATGGAAAAGGCATGCAAAAGCAATATTGCAACAATAAAAAATCTAACACAACATGGACAGACAACAACGGCAGAGGCCGACGCACTGCACCGGTCTAGCACGCTACAGTGATACTACAGAACAGCGAATTGTATAATGATTCTGATATGTTGTAGTGATACTGACGATATACATATATGATTTGAATTTTTGGTATTTCCCAAATGCTTAACTTATTCAGTTTATATCGTGTATAACCTTAAACAAATATACAACACAAAAAAGTGATGATATCGTATACCGAAATTGGCGCAGAATTTGTAATTCTAAGTTCTGATTTAGTGCATAAGAATTAAAAATCTATTCATTGTTATGAACTAAAGAGTATTGTTTGTTTTATGTC
>NW_018404542.1:0-128 GCF_002113885.1 Mizuhopecten yessoensis
ATATGTCAATTATATCAAACATTACTTATTAGTTTACCTGTACTATTACAAACATGTCTATTGTATCATACATCATCTATTATTTTACCTGTACTATAACAAAGATGTCTATTGTATCATACATCACT
>NW_018404542.1:1105-2186 GCF_002113885.1 Mizuhopecten yessoensis
AGGTCTGCGGAAGCAAGACTGACCAGAAATGTGTTTGTTATTGTTTTCAGTCTTTGAAAACGGGTCACCGAGAAGATCACCAGTATATTTCCGACAATGCCAAGCACTAAAGTAGCCCCGTACACTAGAGCCACCGGCACGACTTCCTGTAGGGGTAACGAGAAATCACCGTAGTCGTAATCGTACGTATAAAATGTCGACGTATTTACCAAACTTGCTGTAGCATCAAGGTAATCCTTGGACAACGTAGACAAATTACATTTTACACATCCATCGGTTGAATAATTCATCACTGCCATTTTACAATATAGCAGGCAGGGAGGGAAAATCACACTTCATATATAACAGTTGATTCAAATTTCTCTTGCGAATAGGGTTTTAAATTTTCATATCCATAATGCATTATCTTTTTTTCTAAGAATTTACGGGAAGAGGTTAATGTCTTTGACACCGAGAACGGTTCGTATTTAGATTCCCTTGCGTTTTATCATAAAGTGTTCCAATCTAGGCATCATGCTACGACGGGCAGCAGGTTCCCCAGCGTCTGTATTCGTCACATGCAAATCGCCTACTACGGAACAGTGCCCCAGCTCTCCTGTGCAGTAACGATTGTGACGATTGAACTCAAGAGAGCCGTTGTTCTGGTAAACGTATAAATTATCGAAAAATACAATGGCTCTCACCATTATACACTGTATTCAATAGCAAAATTTCCGAAAGATTATCAACAATATACAAGTATTGTTATCGTCAATATACCTGTGAATAACAAAGATATTTATTGCATAATACAATACTTATAAGTTTACCTGTACTATAAAAAAATTGTGTATTTTTCAAACATTACCTATTTGTTTCCCTGTACTATAATAAAGATGTCTATTGTATCATACATCACATATAAGTTTACCTGTAATATAACAAACATGTCTATTGTATCAAACATCACCTATTATCTTACCTGTACTATAACAAAAATGTTTATTGTATCATACATCACCTGTTAGTTTACCTCTACTATAACAAAGATGTCTACTGTATCAAACATCACCTATTAGTTACCTGTACTATAACAAAGATG
>NW_018404542.1:2873-15273 GCF_002113885.1 Mizuhopecten yessoensis
CTTACCTGTACTATAACAGAGTGTATATTGTATCAAACATTATTTATTAGTTTACCTGTACTAAAACAAAGATGTCTATTGTATCAAACATTATTTATTAGTTTAGCTGTACTAAAACAAAGATGTCTATTGTATCAAACATTACTTATTAGTTAACCTGTACTAAAACAAAGATGTCTATTTTATCAAACATTACTTATTAGTTTACCTGTACTAAAACAAAGATGTCTGCCGTATTAAACATTACTTATTAGTTTACTTGTACTAAAACAAAGATGTCTGTCGTATCAAACATTATCTATTAGTTTACCTGTACTATAACAAAGATGTCAATTGTATCAAACATTACCTATTAGTTACCTGTACTATAACAAAGATGTCTATTGTATCAAACATCACTTATTAGTTTACCTGTACTATAACAAAGATGTATATTGTATCAAACATCACTTATTAGTTTACCTGTCCTATAACAAAGATGTCAATTGTATCAAACATTACCTATTACTTACCTGTACTATAACAAAGATGTCTATTGTATCAAACATTATTTATTAGTTTAGCTGTACTAAAACAAAGATGTCTATTGTATCAAACATTACTTATTAGTTACCTGTAATATAACAAATATGTCAATTATATCAAACATTACTTATTAGTTTACCTGTACTATAACAAAGATGGTTATTGTATCATACATCACCTGTTAGTTTACCTCTACTTTAACAAAGATGTCTATTGCATCATACATCACCTATTAGTTTACCTCTACTATAACAAAGATGTCTATTGTATCAAACATTATTTATTAGTTTAGCTGTACTAAAACAAAGATGTCTATTGTATCATACATCATTTATTAGTTACCTGTACTATAACAAAGATGTATATTGTATCAAACATTACTTATTAGTTTACCTGTACTATAACAAAGATGGTTATTGTATCATACATCACCTGTTAGTTTACCTCTACTTTAACAAAGATGTCTATTGCATCTTACATCACCTATTAGTTTACCTCTACTATAACAAAGATGTCTATTGTATCAAACATCACCTATTAGTTTACCTGTACTATACCAAAGATGTCAATTGTATCAAACATTTCCTATTAGTTACCTGTACTATAACAAAGATGTCTATTGTATCATACATCACTTATTAGTTTACCTGTACTATAACAAAGATGGTTATTGTATCATACATCACCTGTTAGTTTACCTCTACTTTAACAAAGATGTCTATTGCATCATACATCACCTATTAGTTTACCTCTACTATAACAAAGATGTCTATTGTATCAAACATTACTTATTAGTTACCTGTACTATAACAAATATGTCAATTATATCAAACATTACTTATTAGTTTACCTGTACTAAAACAAAGATGTCTGCCGTATTAAACATTACTTATTAGTTTACTTGTACTAAAACAAAGATGTCTGTCGTATCAAACATTATCTATTAGTTTACCTGTACTATAACAAAGATGTCAATTGTATCAAACATCACCTATTAGTTACCTGTACTATAACAAAGATGTCTGTCGTATCAAACATTACTTATTAGCTTGTACTTAAACAAAGATGTCTGTCGTATCAAACATTACTTAATAGTTTACCTGTACTATAACAAAGATGTCTACTGTATCATACTTTACCGATTAGTTTACCTGTACTATAACAAAGATGTCAATTGTATCAAACATCACCTATTAGTTTACCTGTACTATAACAAAGATGTCAATTGTATCAAACATCACCTATTAGTTACCTGTACTATAACAAAGATGTCTACTGTATCATACTTTACCTATTAGTTTACCTGTACTATAACAAAGATGTCTATTGAATCATACATCACCTATTAGTTTACCTGTACTATAACAAAGATGTCTATTGTATCATACATCACCTGTTAGTTTACCTCTACTTTAACAAAGATGTCTATTGCATCATACGTCACCTATAAGTTTACCTCTACTATAACAAAGATGTCTATTGTATCATACATCACCTGTTAGTTTACCTGTATTATAACAAAGATGTCTATTGTATCATACATCACCTGTTAGTTTACCTGTACTATAACAATAATTGTTAAAGTAGCATACCTATGTTACTCATGATAATAACAAGAGTTATTTAGTGCTTCCGATTTAGAGTGGCAAACAATGTAACAAGATACTCTTCAATTTAGGCTCATTAGTGGTACTAAAAGCCGAAGAAATATACTGTATTAATATTCAATTCTTTACTAATCGAAAGCATAAGTAGAAGTACAGGATAAGGGACAAGGCACCTACACATCCTTTTATAACGTTACATATTACATGTTCGGATACAAAATTTAAATCAGACTTTAACTAGTATTTCAATTAAATAGTGGCAGAATAAATTCGAGCTACAAAGATACGCCACCAACGGGACTGATAGTCCACCGGCAGAGTCAACCACAACTTGGTATAAAAAAGTTACTTGAATTTCGAAGAAACAAGAAACATTTCTGATACCGATGCAAAGAGTCAAACAAAGTGAACTGTTTTGCCGCATAATAAAAAAATCGTCTCTGTCGGACTCATGGGTGGTACTGAATATTTGGAGAATTGTATATTCCATAACAAAACTGTTTCAAAACATATACACTGTACATACACACATGTTAATAAAGCATCTATTGTATCATGCACGTTGTACACGTCAGGTAATTAATGTAAATGTATACTATAAAGCTATGTTTGACTTTGTTTACCATTAAGCGATGTTTGACTTTTTATACCATTCAGCTATCAACTTTTGTATACCATCAAGCTATCTACTATTGTATACCATCGAACTATTGTTTATTGTGTACCACCAATCTATCAACTATAGTATACCACCAATCTATCAACTACTGTATACCATCAATCTATCGACTATTGTATACCATAGTGCTATCGACTATTGTATACCATCGAGCTATCTACTTTTGCATACCATCGTGCTATCGACTAATGTATACCACCAATATATCGACTATTGTATACCACCAATCTATCGACTATTGTATACCACCAATATATCGACTATTGCATACCACTGATCTATCGACTATTGTATACCATCAATCTATCGACCGACTAATGTTTTCCAACAATATATTGATTATTGTATACCATCAATATATCGACTATTGTATACCATCAAGCTATAGAGTATTGTTTACCATCAAGCTATCGAATTTTGTATACCTGTAAGCTATTGGCTATGGTATATCATCAAGCTATCGACTTTTGTATACCTGTAAGCTAATGGCTATGGTATATCATCAAGCTATCGACTATTGTATACCTGTAAGCTATTGGCTATGGTATATCATCAAGCTATCGACTTTTGTATACCTGTAAGCTATTGGCTATGGTATATCATCAAGCTATCGACTATTGTATACCTGTAAGCTATTGGCTATGGTATATCATCAAGCTATCGACTTTTGTATACCTGTAAGCTATTGGCTATGGTATATCATCAAGCTATCGACTATTGTATACCTGTAAGCTATTGGCTATGGTATATCATCAAGCTATCGACTTTTGTATACCTGTAAGCTATTGGCTATGGTATATCATCAAGCTATCGACTATTGTATACCTGTAAGCTATTGGCTATGGTATATCATCAAGCTATCGACTTTTGTATACCTGTAAGCTATTGGCTATGGTATATCATCAAGCTATCGACTATTGTATACCTGTAAGCTATTGGCTATGGTATATCATCAAGCTATCGACTTTTGTATACCTGTAAGCTATTGGCTATGGTATATCATCAAGCTATCGACTATTGTATACCTGTAAGCTATTGGCTATGGTATATCATCAAGCTATCGACTTTTGTATACCTGTAAGCTATTGGCTATGGTATATCATCAAGCTATCGACTATTGTATACCTGTAAGCTATTGGCTATGGTATATCATCAAGCTATCGACTTTTGTATACCTGTAAGCTATTGGCTATGGTATATCATCAAGCTATCGACTATTGTATACCTGTAAGCTATTGGCTATGGTATATCATCAAGCTATCGACTATTGTTTACAATCGAGCTATTAAATTTTGAATACATCAAGTTAATGGTTATGGTATACCATCATGCTATCGTCTAAGGTATTTCTAATATTTCATTTTCTATTGTTTCGAATTAGTTTTTATAAGGCTGAATAAACCAAAATAGCGTCTGTTTAAAAAGAACACTATCTTGCGGCGCTTTTGTTTCTATTAAGTCTGCTTAGCAGCAGTAGCAAAAAAGAACAATCTGTTTTGCTACACTTACACACTTACTAGGTGGTTATAACTAGATTCTGGCTGAGAAATGGTGTAATAGCTCCATCTAACTATATACCTCCCCTGTAAGGAGGAAGTGACTTTATGGTTTCAGACAAGAATCTAGAGAGCTTACGCGGAGTATTCGCCCAGTCAATAAATGGTATCATATCATTATAAGAATATAAATCCGACTTGCCACACGAAACGACGTCTAATTAACCAATCCTATTAGAATCGTGGGTTTCCTCCGCAGCAAACTTATTCTTATGTCACAGAAAAAGGAAGAATTGTCAAAGACAGGAACGGGGAAAGCTGTTATTCAGCATGAAAATATAGCAACCAATAGAATAGCTACTTCTTGTTGAAACCATCTTGTCACACCATTATCGTCCCTGCTATTGTTTGAGCCACAGCATAGCACATATGTGTCAGACTGACTCCTTATCATAGATAAATCATAATTTGTATATGATATATATATAAGGGTTTTAATAAGTATCAATTACTCAAGGTATACTCTAAAATTGCAAAACACAACACAAATACCATAACCATAATTATAGCGTATATATCAGTACATGTTATTAATTATTATTTTACTGCGTAATTAATTCTCAATCTAAATTATATGAAAAAGATTTATCGAAAAACTCGATTTAAAAAAAGAAAGTTTTTTCTTATTGAGTTTCGCTAACCTTCAGACATTGGTTATTTTAGGTGTTTCTTTTGCTTTAGTGTAAACATGTTGATGGGTGGAGACAGTAATTAACTGCTTACTCGCCAGCTTTGCTACTCTTGTTTTGACAGCGTTGGTTATAGCCATCTTTAACTAGTAGAGATACATTCACCGTTAAGTCACTTACATAGTGTTAGCATTTGGATAATTTGAGGCAGAAGAAAATGTTTGACCAGCGGGTTACTGTTGACGTTAAGATACAATACAACCGGAGGAAGAAGTTAAGCCTTTAATGGCGTAATTAGTGTTTTGAAAAATCTTAATTTCATCAGCTGCACCTGCTTAACTGTTTGATTGCACTGTTTATGATTAGGCTAGGATATCTAGTTACAGTGTTCTTTGCGTGATCGCTCAGTTAGTGTCAAACCTTGGAAAGCAGGAAACATAAGTTCTCTACTTGATCAATTTGTGTAAGTGAACCCTAGGATAGCAGTGGGCAGAAGTTGTAATCTTGATCAATGAATTTATGTAAATGCTAGGATAGCGACAGACAGTAGTTTGACTTGATCACTGGGTTTATATGAACCATATAATAACTGAGGTTTTTGAACACTAGAATAGCAATCGACAGTAGTTTTCAGATTGATGACTGAGGTTTGATGACCAATTGGATACAGTAGACAGTAATTTTCTGTTTTATATCTATGTTTAAGCAGATAATAGAATAGCAATAGATAATAGTTTTCAGCTTGAACAGCGAGTTTATGTTACATGTAGGATAGTATAGCGGTAGACAGTGTCGGTTCTGTTTGATAGCTCACAGCCAGTCAGTACATCGCGGAGTCAGTGAGAGATCGCTTGAAACTTAGGGTCATGATATCTAGAAGTATTGGTAAAATGGAGAGTTGGTCAGTTGGAGAATTGATACAGCAAACTGTTCACCTAATTTTGACGATGTCTGCCAGTGAGGTTTCCATCAATATCACAATAACGCATTGCTAATTAGTCAAGTCGATTACGGTACATCATTAATTCAGAAACTTATCTATAAAATCGTTCGTTTTAAGCTCGGAAAATATCCTTATCCTTACTCTACAATCAATGCATATCTTTCTACAAATGTAAATGTTTTTATCTAGTCATTTCGTAATGATTGAAGTGTAGGTAATCACTCGTTTGTAGTAACTGTTTCATCGTAACAAGCCTGTTAGAAGTTGGAGTTGGACCTGGGTGCTACTGGTTACATTCCAAATGCTAATTTGCCGGTCTGCGCCAACGCAAGTATCTTCAATACCACAACCCATGTCTGAATGAATACGACATGCTCACCGAAATCTACTCTTTGATCGGTTTAAAGGCAGCTTTTCTAAAGTTGTAAGCTATACAAATTATCATTATCGATTATTAACTGCAGTAGTTGGTAATGGATGCAGTCATGCACTTCAGTACAGAGACGATTTATTGCTGCATTTGACAAGATCGTTATAATCCAGTACCTGACACATTTTATGTTGATTTAAAAAGAGTGAAAACGATTTATAAATACGTCATCAAATAACACCTTATCATGAAAAGAGAGATAGAGAAAAAGTCAAAAGAGCATCACCTGTGTGAACGTGATAATGCTAATGATTCATTTTTATTAATCATGAAATGTTTGATTAATTTTATTTGCTCACCTGGCCAATTCTCAAAGGGCCTCATGCGCTTATGCCGTGACCGTCGTCTATCGTCCGTTCGTCGTCGGCCTTGTAGACTTAACGTTTTACAGTATAAACGAAAGGGAGTGTCCATATGAGATTTGAAACATGGTGTGTGACCCCTGGGGCTCAAGTAGAAATTTCCATTATAAACACATTTAGAGCAAGAAGGTCAAATCCATCCACGCTATCAGTTATCTTACCTGGGATCCCACCCCACCATTTGGACATCGTCTCTTGGATATAACATTAAAATGGCTGAGAGTCACACCTTTTACAATATTTACAATTATGGGATGTAAACGTATGACAAGTTATGCTACTAGGAATTGACTCGTAGGGATGTGTCCCCAGCATGATTGATTTTGATTTCCAACCTTAACATGCTCGCTAGGCATGAAGTGAAAAACATGATCATGATACAAGGATAAAAGGTAAAAATGAAATTATCATTGCTTGACCTTGGTCTATAAATATACTTTAAATGCAACAGTTTTCGAAAAGCTTCCCCGTGAAGACAATGGGAACAACTGAGCTGTGTGTAACTTGTATTGGACGAATTAACGAGTGAGGATACACGCGTGCATGTACAAGTACAACAATGTGGATATTGCACTCAAACGATTGTATAAAGGTAATTCTTTCAACTAGGAATCAAGTGACTTCCAGGAAAGACTGAATGGCAATCCTAAATAGAATGGTGACGCTGGAAAGACAGACGACTGCTAGGAACAGACGAGAACCAGGTTGAAGTTGGTTAGCATTCTATTCCACAGTTTCCGCGACAAGACAGCCTACAACCAGCTACGAGTACACACGATGAACAACACACCCAGAGTCTTCCGAGAAGGGGGGAAGAAAGACTCACCAGGACAGACAGCATGGTAACGACTTAGCTAGAACAACGATCTTGGACGGGAGGAAATGAAAATAAACCAAGTGCAAGTGTGGGAAGGTTTGCAAGAACCAACGTGGTTTGCGGATCCACCAGGCGAAAGCGTGGTGCCGACCGGAGGAGATACAATAGCAGCGTACAGATGTAATATCTGATGAGAGGCAGGAGGTTCCTCACCAGGATTTACACCACAGTGCTGAAAACTTCTCCGCTGATGTGTCGTCGCAGCCAGATACCTCATGCTGACCGTGGGAGATGCAATCCAAGTGATTCGAGTGAACAATGACCCCGCAGACAGGAGAAAACGGGTGAAATGGCCAAGGATGAACGACAAAAGCATTTGGAATCACCTAAATGACGATCTGAACACTATTTTGAAAACGATGATGTAGGGTGGAGTTAAAAGGAAAATCAAATTACTCACGACGATTGTATAAACAGTCAGCTGTGAGAGGTTTGGTACAGATGATGCCAAAGAACTTGAGTAGTCCATAAATCAAATAGGAGACAGCAGGAAGTGGCAAAGTTGCGAAAGGAGCTGAAACTATTGAAAAAGAGACACCAGAAGTCCAACAACTCTTCAAAATGTGTAGAGTTCAAGAAAACGGAAAAGAGAAGCAGCAAGAAAATGGACAGCATTCATTTCCAACCCCTACAAATTCACAACAACACGTTTTCGAGGAGAGAGATCCGGTCTGTTGAAAGCCTCTAAGCAGAATCTGGCAGAGACCAACTCTGACGAAAAAAGGGACATATCATTGGGGGAGTGCAGCATCGGTTGATGAACCTGCAACCCCGTTAGATTCGAAAGAACTCACTTGGAATGAAATGGTGGAAATGGTACAGAAAGCTCGATCAGGATCAGCACAGTGACCAAGTGATAACCCTTACACGTAAACAAGCTGTGTCAAAAACTTCTCCGTCGTCTTCGAAGGCTTACAAAAGTGATCTGGAGGAAGGACAAGATCCCCGAATGTTGGCAAACAGCATAGGGGATAATTTGCCGAAGGAGAAGAACTCTCCCAACATGAATCAGTTTAGGACCATATCATTCTCAAAGGTAGAAGGAAAGATCGTTTTCGCAATACATGTAAGGAGAATGACAACGTACATGACATCCAAAAGGTACATTGACTCTTCTATGCAGAAAGGAGATGTTCTAGGATTTCCAGGGTGTATTGAACACACCAATGCTATCACTCAGCTGATTCGGGACGCCAAGATCAACCATGGAGATGAACAGTTGACTCCGCAGATGGTTGGGAGTACCCCATGCTTCATCGAGTATCAGCCTAAACAGTAAGTTAACCAAATTGCAGCTCCCTATATTATCATTGGCGGAGGAATTTAAAGGTGACAAAGGCGAGATTGGTGATGACTGTTAGGAATTCCAACGACCAGAAGATCAGGAGTGCAGGGATCGAAACTAAAACAAGACAGAAGTGGTCGGCAAGCACCACCGTCCAGCAGGAAGGACGCGGATTGCGACACAGCGACATTGTTGAGACAACATGTATCGGCAGGTAAGGACCTTGAACATCATATGCACAACGTTGGGAAACAGCTGACTTAGTTGGGAGGAGGGAAATGGTGGAAGACAATATTAGAAAGATGAAGGAAGAGATCAGGAAGGCGAAAGTGGTGGTTGAGGAGGAGTAAGAACGCCAGAGGGAAAAGTACGCCAGTCTTGCTGATGATGTGAGTGAAAAGGGATGGAGTGTTTTGGCGAAAGGACCCAATTTAGAGAATGCATGGTTGAGATCAGGTTGCCCTAAGGGTATTTTTTGTAAACAAAGAACTCCATTCAATCATTTGTTCATTATTTTCTCCATGTGGCAGAATAGATATAGTCAACACATGTTTGTATACTATGATGGATTAGATATATCGAGATTCGAGGAGTGCGTGCATTATAGGGGAATCATCAACAGGAGCGGGGAGTGACTCCTCTTATTTATTTTTTCTAGTGATTTTCTCCCCACATTATATATTCTTCCATAGAACACCAACATAATCATGATGATTATTTTTTAAACGCACCATAAAATGCGACCCCCTTTCCTTTTTTCCAGTTCCTTTTAGAAAAGTAATATTTTACATGCCTTCGAGATATATATATATCACATTTTGTACAATTAGTTTGAGGTTTAAAGATAGACTAGCTATGAGATATGAAGCAATAATTGACATGATACGTAGGCGACAGACTGTCTGTAATACATCTCATGTTTTGTGTTTTTGATGTTTGTCCGCTATTTTGTAGTAATCTTATCCTATATAAAGTTGGATTATCGATTTAAGATCCGATTCTGCCTTTTTGTGATGACCTAGTGATACAGGGTTTTTTGGTGTTTTTTTTTTATCTTACATGAAAGAGATTTTTATCAGGAAGAAATCGTTCTTTTTTCTATAAACCGGTTTTGAAGTTTATGAATGGGTTTTTTCTGTACTTTTAATATTTTGAATGAAATTAGAAAACAAAACAAGTTCAATGTCATCTATCTTATGTTATACCCAACATTAAGTCCTCTGGGTTGGAGATTGAAGCTGCCTATATAGTTTCGTTTAATGCACATATGTGTATTGTTAACTATCCCTTATTAGCCAATGTATGAACTAGACTCAATTTTACCGATATTGACTAATCCCAACTACAACAGGCATCAGAAGGCCTTACGGACTGGCACTAATATAAACTAATATTGTAAAATGTTTAATATTCAGAAACCGGATATGGAAATATTTTGCCTCATTTTGTTCATAATGGATTCGTCGAACTCATTCCAATTCATGTTAAAAAAAAGTATCGATATGACTTTAGAGTGTGCATGTTTTAATATTATTATCCGATTCAGTTTTACATTCTGTGGCATTACCTCACACTTATATGAAGGAACGGCGTTGTTCGCAATAAAATAAGAAAACGGTTAAGGTTCCGTCTTCTTGTATCCAATGTTTGTGTGGTTTGGGGTTTTGCGCCTTTAATCAAGTCAATGTCATTGAAGATGGAATCCACGGATAACAGGGCACGCGCCAGAATCTTGACTCGAGAGTTTGACCATGTACGTATACCTGGTTAAATACATTGTCATCGATTTAGAGCTGATCGTCCAGTTTACAGCAGAAAGATAAGAATCTGGTTTGTCTCACTAAGGAGACAGAAGCGATAACTTTTTTCTCGCCTTCGCACGACTTACTGTCAAATCAAAGCAAAAGGAAATTAATAGGAAAAAGTAACAAAGGTGAGAAAATAAATAGATCTTAAGTGCAGGGTGCAGCAGATTAATTGTTGTTGCTTTCCCGGCCACAAATAGACGGCACAAAGTAAAATTCTAAATTGTGGTATATGGTCGATGAGAAAGCACAGGCATATTCGTTTTTATTTCCCGACTTGCAGAAGTGTACTAGCTAATGACACCAGACTCGCTTCTTTATTTAGTAGTGTCACTGCGATGATCATTTGAAGTACATTACCAGACTTAATAAAAGACAACAAAATTATTTTGATCATAAATTCTTTTGCATTGGTACGCACCTAAAACTGATATCAAGGTTGGTGGTACATGCAACCCGAATATAGTTAACGACGGTTATAGATCTAGTATAGCCCTCCTATGAATCGATGCGTGATTGCTGATGCCGTTGTTTATCGCGACCCGACCAGCACACCATGCCATTAAGGAGTTGCTTTATATACCTATCGGCGTACAACAGCTCTGTTATCAGATAGGCAGCATGCCAAATTCTACTGGAAATAATGACAGACCTGTACACCATTGGCTTGATTGCCTCTTCAAAGTTGTTCACAAAATATTTTTGGAATTGATATTGAAGCCTTTCATTCAAGCAATATTTTATTTTGACACTTTTCCTACCTCCCATGAGCACTACCGCTCCTATTTAAAAGCAAAATTCAAAACCTACTCTGACCGACTTCGATATATATGAAACTTAATTGTGAAGTAATAATATTTGGACTTTAAGTCAGTGGTTTGAAATTGGGTTCGCTTTTCCTAATGGAAATATACAACCCGTTATATTAGAAACATGTGATACTTATGCGGAAATAACAACATCATTCCCAGAGTGTGCAGCTGAATAAGGTGTAAGGTTTGATAATATTTTGGGAGCTAGCTTATCAGTGCGGTTGCTTTTGATAATTATCAAAGACATTGTATCAATTTAGGACTGAACTTGAACGTGTAGCGGGAGTTAACATTTCGATAACTTACATATAGCATAGGGTCGTGATTTAAAAACAAACGACTTTCATTGCAGGCTTTTGCTATACATGAATATATTTTTAGTATTTGATACTAATACAATTCATAATTTAGAGTCGCGAATACATGAAGAATCGCAAACAAAATTGCCCATGAACACCGGGTACTACTGGAAATTCTATTCCACCGGGGAACATATCTGCATTCCACAAGGAACTTCTTTAAATGGCTGTGGACAGCATTGCTTTTTTGATATTATTTGTTTTTGTGAAATGTTGGTTTTTTTTAATTTTTTTTTATTGATTTTTTTCATTTCATAGACATATACATATTAGACATAATACATCAACATATTATACAAGTAATTTCAAACACACATCAAATACATACATATATCCACATCTGTGCTCCTGTCTCCACACCGTCTCACCTTCAATTCATATAAGCCTTAGTACATAATTAGGCCCACATTCCTATACTCAAAAGTATGCTTAAGCACATATACATACAACATATACACACAAGATACACACATATATACACATACATACGCACAACACACATACATACATACTCCACACACACTGCATATA
>NW_018404542.1:15453-79782 GCF_002113885.1 Mizuhopecten yessoensis
ATATCTGGTATTAAACTCTTCATGTGAATAAATAGATCCATCATGTCTAATCATATTATGTACATGTGTTATTCCTTTAGAGTACCAGGTTTTATAGAGCACTGTTTGCCCGCCAATTTTGATATGTTCATTATACCATAAAGGATTTTCCAATATATTATTTTCATATTGTTTGCTCGCCAAAACAGTAGCAAACCAGGCTTTTAAAACATCCTTCCAAAATAAATTTGTTGTATTATTGGAGTTAGCCTTGATGTTTTGTATTCCACAATTTGCTAAGTAGTCGGTATTAAAAGCATTATTAAACATATTTACCCAATTATTGGTTTCTCTGTATAGTCTTCTGTTTTTGTGAAATGTTAACAAACTCTCTTAAATATATTATGCCATTGGAACCCGGCGATGTCTTTAGTATTCAACTCAGTTATTCGTCAAACTCTGCACATTGCTGTTCTAAATAAAGAGTCACATCCACTACGGCAATTGTCAAAGAGAAAAGTAATATACACGAAGGTCAGTGTCAGATCAGGTAATATATACGATTGTCAATGTTACAGAGCAAAAACTATAACCACAACGATGAGTGCGACAAAAAAGGTTTTACATACGACGTCTACTTGTAATAGAGGTGACCCAATGTAACGGCATGTTATAGGGACGCCTGCAAACCATCTTTCCTGTACGCACGATGCAATACTGTGCTTGCTTTCTTCCTTATTGGCGTAGCCTACAATATCCGCTCGCAATAATGAAACGTTGATAAGGGAGATCGCCCTCACCATCAGCGCCTTGGCACAGGGCTAGCATACACATCATTCCTCGATCAGGTTTGCCTCTCCTTAACATGCAAGAACATCATTTAGCTCTGATAATGGAGACCCAATCGTCAACAATATGTCGCTGACAAACTCGTTAACAAGTATTTTTGAATGAAATGAGATTAACATTGGGATTACTTGAATATTTACGCGTAATCGATATTAGCCACTTGCACATAATTTTAATAGATTTGCTTATAAATTATTTGTTCAAATACTTGATTCATACATACATTTATTTGATATACCAAACGGTATTCAATACAATGCCTTACTGTTTAAGCAATTGATGTATTGTTTACTTAATTAAGGAATGTGATGTATTCCTTACTTTGCTGTGCTATACGATTTGCTTGAAGATTTCAAAAGTAATTCGTTCCATACCACTTACACATGTCTCAATATTTACATTTTCAAAACGGGAGCGGCCTTAGGAAGCATGTTGAACGTGCACAGTTTGTTGAATACATACACGTTTCATTTTATTGTATGTGGTACATGTACATGCTTCTAGGTTTCTCTATGCAATGTATTACAACGTATTCCTCACATGATACACAAAACTTCTGTATTGTATTTTTCACGTGATGCACATTTTATCAATCTAATTAACCACATAATCGTTAACACTTAGACATAAATGCAACAGAACTTATTTTCCAAACTCACAATGATGTGTTACATGTACTACTTATAAAAAAATATACACAAGAAAAAAAGGAATAATACATACTTGACAAAGTTTGAATGTTTTATCTAAATTGTGTGTTACATTTAGCATAAGAAACTCAAGCATAACAAGACTAACAAGACTGAATACATATTCATATTTGCAAGAAAGTTGCCACGAAATCATTGAATTTTTTTTTTTTTATCAATACAGGTTAAAAAAAGCATCATAAAGTATTGTTTTTTAGGTGGGGTTTTTTGCAACTTCATTTATAGAAAATACTATTAGTTAACTAGCTTTGTTTGTTGCTAATCGATTTAAATATGGAATTTTTATTTTTGCAGACAAGACGAATGGTGATTTCGTACTCAAAACAACGTTAACCTTTAAAGTTGGCTAGCAGGACTGATGTTGAACTATATTGAATCCAAATTGAACGAATACTTAACTTGCATTTAAAAATTACAAAGGGCGAAGGTTTGAAATCTAATGAAATTACGTCCGTGATGATTAATCTTGCCGCTTTGTTATAATTGAATTACTTCTGTGATTGACACTAATAGTACGCAATACATATGACCCGAATATATTTCACATTGTTGATGAATTGTAACTAGACATTCATGGACTAATCCTGTTATTCTAACCGATATACGTAAACATTCAGACAGGGTCTGATTAATAGGATGTCAATAGAAAATATAAATCAATTATACAAAATGTAAGTTACGTAATGTTTATTGAAATATAGAGAAGATTAAACCTTCCAAACAATTAAGGACGATTAGTTTGACATATAGTTTGAACATTGTGCATATAACTGGTAATCTCGTTTCACTAGTTTTTTTTTAATTATTTATTGATTCGTCTTAAATCTGTATTTGGCAAATCTGATGTACTATGTATTTTTTCCTATGAATTAAAATATCATTTTCTGTTGGTCTATCTTCTCTGTGGCGGTCGATACAATGAAAAAGTACCCTGATTGAGAGAAAAATATTAACGAACATTTTGTATAAAAATTTAGAGAAAACATTCCAAGTGTTTTCCCATGCTATGGATTAAATTGCATCTTTAGATAAAACCTTGCAGTGGTATAATTTTAAACCTAGGATTTAAGGGGAGATTGTTACCAGTAATTGTAGTATGTCTGCTTCTCGTGTTGGCCGTTATATCTCCGAACTTTCATCTTACGATTTCAGTATAGTTTATATAACCGCTCTGTGTTGTTTTTTTTTATCTTCAGAAGATACCTGGCACCTGACAAGCCTCTTTATTGACACAGAACACCTGACTGAAGTCAGACAGAAAGGACATAATTCCCTCTACACCATACGACATCGTTAGGGACGGCAATATCTAACCAGGCATATTTGCAAGCGTCTTTAATTAAAATGTCTGCATGGTGCCCCTGGCCCAACCAAAGACAGAAACTGCCATAATGTACAATTGCATGTTGACGTCAGGAGTCTCCTATTTTACATAGCTGAAATCTATAATCCAAACATCAGTCTCAAGATTGTTATATTAAATACACCGACATCCAGTTAATACAATCGCTATGTTGCTGTCAATGTACAATCACTTAACCATGGTTTTGACTCTGTTGAACTTTTGACATCTAAACTAATTGCATCTTAGACTTTGCCATCGGTGTTCCACGACAACGACGCAATTCGATATGTTGACAAATATATCATTACAGAAAGCACACTTGTTCGACTGCTAAGGGGGGATGCCGCGTGATGACGGCTTATGCCACCATGATCAACGGGGATTTTGTGTGTGTGATATGAAGGTAAAGTGTGCCTTACTGTATTGATGTCGCTTTGAGGACGTGATGTTTCTTGGGTTAGACCTAGACGTACCTCACGGATGTCGTCAATAAAGCAAAAGGCAATTGCGAAAGAAGACCTGCACGGAAGGAAGGAGGGATAAATAAATAAAAAAAATAGATGTTCCAAGTGCTGAGATAAATGCAACATTCTATTGGTTTATCGAAGTACCTACATTAGGGAAAGTAGTTTTGATGACCAGTGATGTAAAATCACTGTCTCCAAAATTTCTTTGAGGTATCATGTGAAGTTTTGTAAGGGACTGGTAGTTTTCGGAACTTCGTCTCCAATCATCTTGCTCCCATCCCCCATCCCCCACACACCATCAGCCTTTGCCGGAAGACGATCGAACAATACTACACAAACTGTCCAAATTTGTTGACAATATTCCATATTTCCTTCTTAACACCGTTCAAAGATGGATTTTGCAATATAAATAGCCTTCGGGAGGAACACGGCTCGAGGAAATACAATATATGCGTGCAACATTTGGCACCTCCCACTAGGGACCCATATCTCCATTATCAAATTAGAAAGGTCGTCATCAGCTCTACCGTAAAATCGGCTTTGACGATTGATACGGGTCCTTTGTGGGCTATGTCAAATGCCTCACACACATATTGCATAGTTATATACGTTATCTTTTCCTTTTCAAATTAAACCTGGTGACCCTTTCTATTTTTCAAGCGGGTGAAAGAACATGTAGGTACTCTATGTCTTTTTGATAATAAAACTTGAAAAGTTGTATACGTATTGAAAACCTTATTGTTCAATACGGGCACTGGATCCAAACAGAAATACATTCGAGAAGTTAAAACAGAAACACTGACAGTGAATTTCACAAATCTTCTAGGCAGTGCGCTTTTTGTCAGTAAATAATTGCAAAAATAAAACAAATCCAATATCATAAGCGAGACAAAACAAGACAAGAAAAAAAACCAATAATCTTATAGTTACACGTACTTTTAAATTCTTACGCTAATGTTGCAGCAAATTCATTCAGTCGGCTGGTTCATGAAGCCGAATGCTGTTTTTTAATATACAATCCGTCTTTTGTTTGTATAGCAAAGCAATTTATTGAAAGGTAGACAGTGTCAAGAGATGAACCGAAAAATCTTACGTGATACACAGCGGTCGAATTATCAAGTACAATTACCAATCATATTTATTATATTCGGCATGAAAATGAGAATTCGTCACACAAAATCATTTTACAAAGATCCTGCCAAACCAAGCCTTAACATGCTATGCTGAAAGACAAGAGAACCTTAAATGAAAGATGCCATATAATTCTGTAATACAGTTTTTATTAACCAACCAGAAGAAATATTTTTTTGAGAAATGGTAAATCTTTGACACGTTCGTTAATACGTTTTATCAACATCCTTTAGATGAAAGCAATAATTCCATCAGTAGGAATTTAAGTGTATGTTATTGCTCCAGTCTACTAAGACAGCAATTTATTTCTGTGAAAACGTCTACGATTAGTTACCTCAATGAGATATACGCTAATCTCTCAACTCGAGCGGCAATCATTATCGTTATGAGTCAAAGTAACATCGATAGTAGACCGCCTGGGGCATGCAAGTGAGCCGCCTTCGAAATCATACTCGTACAATATGAATGTGACATATCCTACACATGTTAAAGTCCATGGTTTAGAATGTGCCACCTCCAAAATCGTAAGAGTAGCAACTCTACACTAATAGACATTATTCCTCGTCAGCCATTTTGCAATTGAAAACATCATTTCCGAAACTGTGTGTTTCAACATGGAAATGTGGCAAATTGACTGAGCCATTTGAAATTGAAGGAGTATTGGATGTGCAACCCGGTGTTCTCACAGAAATCAATTAAGCCATGAAATTGTGGCCAAGATATGGGAGTCTGGCAAATGATAGAAATGTATCTTATTTGATACATTACTCTCATAATTAGTGTACTATAGCAATAAGTTTCAATTACCTTAAGATAATTAGTTGAACTTCCTGCAATGTGATTGTTTCTTAATCAGTTCACTTTTATTGTCGCTGTGTAAATTAATATCAGATGTAACTACATTGTTGGTAGCTTTCTTTTCGGTTTATCAAATAACGACCCGTTGTTAGGGATACATTGAATTGATCATCTTAAGTCAGAAATATTCATGCTTGATCTATACAGGCTTATCAATCGTATAACTATATTAATTAGCGAGCTTATAAAATGTATAACTACATCTAGAAACAATAGAAATATGATTCATTTCAACAAATTGTTTTGATAAGTAAAATAATTCTACGATTGGCTAGGCACATGTGCCTTCTATCCTATACAGTTAATGGCATACATGTTCTTTGCTGATAAAAGGGAAGCAACTTCAGTAAAGTATACCATTATAAGGCGTTAAGCAGTGGCCGCAGATAAACACCTGTTATCAAATTCATAAACTACATGTATGGTTACTTCTGAAGAGTTGGATTTTCTTAAAACTGTTTTCCTAAGATCAATGTGATTCGTTATATTGTGAGTCAAGAATGACGCATTAGTGTTTTAACTTATAAATATATATAAAACAAAACAATTATGACAAGAAATAAAGACAAACGTTGCACATGTATAGTATAGAGTGATATATTGGCAAGTACTTATCACTGGTATTATCTACAATGTAACAATGATACGTATACTCCCTCAATTTGAAGCAATACATAAGTTGTCACTGGCTGTCATTACATAGAAATAACACTAACACAATCAAACGTTTCTTGACTGTCTATTGAACCACAATATTAGAACCAAGAGGGACGATAACATACAACGCCGCATACGTTATCATAGTAAAAAAAAGACAAATTGTATTTGAAATGAAAAAAATAATTATGATATAAATGTAAAACAAATACGTACGAAGTAACCTATTTTGCCATACACAGGCCTCACAATAACTCTCAATTCGCTTCCTGTGATAAAAGAAGGCCTAGTCAAAACCCATTATGAACAAAAAGACTTTATGATTTATTTATATACACATAACACACATATTTGCAAGTCAGTACTTATAGATGTGTGTTTGAGAACAACGGTTCATTACAGTTATTAACAAAATCATCAAGACAATTATATTTCCGATTGTATCACAAACCTCCTTGTATGTTGTGTCACTCAAAATAAGCTATGTTGTGTACTGCGATGTTAGTTTTACTACTGTGTTTTAAGATTTACTGTGTTACATCGCTGTAGCGATATAAAGCATATGATAAATAGCCGTTGGTCGTCACGCGTTATGATTCCATTGTAGGACACTGTATGTGTACGTAGAATTCCTTTGTGTCTTTTCGTTTCCTGGTAAATGCTAGGGCGTGGTAAAGCCCATTCACACGCGTCTTGGTGACATTGATCAACAGTATGAAGTATGATGGAGGCGTCTGCTGTGTGGTTCATCACTCTCCATTTCTTGTTAATGGTAACGATCACATACATGTCAGGTAGGTTTGGTTTGTAAAACTTAGAGGTGATATTTCATATTGAGTACATGTCCCGTTAATAACAGGTATAATACACCATGAATTGTTGCAACACAATACATTGTATTATTTAATTAAGTTTCACTTTGTTATATTATTAATTATGCATTGCTTTACGTCTGAGTCATACAGAAACATTATAACATCGACTTGTTAATTTGATTAGAAGTATCCATGTCTTGATAGAAGTTGGATTATACAAATTTAATGCGAAATGTAAATTCACCTTTACCTGTAATAATTTGTTATTGTTATTAACAGAACCTCACACACCTGTAAAAAGGTAAACGCTTCATGTTTTCAAATTACCAACATGTGACGTAACCTTACACACACGTGTTATAGCTACAACAATGTAGTAGGTAAACGTATACACTGTCACAATTAAACAACTACACTGTCACAATTAAACTACTACACTATCAAAATTAAACTACAACACTGGATCAATTAAACTACAACACTGTCAAGTGTGTAGTAATTGCCATTCAAAAACTGTCGTGTTATATAACATTTTGTTTCGTTTGCTTTATTTGTGTTTAACGTCCAATTAACAGCTACGGTTATTTAAGGACGTGCCAGGTTTTGGTGGTGGAGGAAAGCCGGAGTTCCCGGAAAAAAACACCGACTTAAGGCCAGTACCTGGCGACTGTCCCATGTAGGCCTCGAAACCACGACCCAGTGGTAGAGGGCTAGTGGTAGCAGATTGTCAGACGCCATAATTACCATTTGTTTTATAACAGCATACACTGTAACACAATATGATCTGTTAAATATAATTATCGTCGTTATAAAAAAAACTTTGTTAAAAAAGGTCATCACAAATACAGTCTACGTTGTTATTAGTTAATGATTTTTAGCGCAAATAAAGGCAAATTAAATTTGAAATTTCATTCAGAGAGCAGTGCAAAACTTGCATATTGTATCATACATCTTATAGCTATCTTGTATATACTTAATGAGATACAACGTTTCTGATATGATATATAAAAATCATAGAAGACAAAAGTAACATAAAGTATCTTATGAAACAGTGGTGCTTTGTTTACTCGATTAAGTTCGTCTAAAACAAACTTAACGTCATTTTTTATAATTTGATACTAAACGCATGAGTTAGATAAGCATGATAAATTTCATCTCGTCTGATATGTCTATATACAATATGTCTATTAACGGAAAGATCTTAAGGAGCGGATTGCTCCGAAATTTTGACAACATCGTATTGTCTACACTGTAAGAATTACTGTCTTGCCCCATTTAAAATTCGGAGTTATTCGTATCCTACAAGCATAAGTTTATAAGGATCCGGTTTGTGTTATTCGAGAAGCTACCGTTAATATAACTTCTTCGACCCACAACGGAAAGTTTTTATATATATGTTGTGTCTTTTATAAGTTATATCAAATAGTTTTATGAAAAACCTTATCAGCATTGTTTTTTTAATATACAAAAAAGGAATTTATGTGGATTTGATAGACAATGCACGATATACACAGCCAAACAGGCACGCATAAATAAAAAATATACAACACATTTAGTCATACTAGGCGGATGTGTATGGCTCGGCAAGACGATGCTAATTTCAACTACACATCCTTTTGCGATTACTAATAATATGTTAATGTGTGTAGGCATCCATTAGGGGATAACAGTGATGCTTTATGTTCTCAGTCACACATTATCTTTTTCATACACGTACAATGTTATTGTGGTATGTATTGCAAAATATTGAAAATAAATATGGGGAAATTTTATTGCATTACGTTGGATTTTCATAATACTGTCAGTTGTATGCTGTAGCACGATAATAGGCTTTATTCGTTAAATAGTAATTAGCAATACATCGACAGGTACAATAAAAACACAAATAGGGTAATATCTATCACAGTTCCGTTAATCTAATCAACCCCAATAAATATGCAGGTGAAAAAAAATATTCGACAAAAAAGACAATAGAAATTTTAATTTGATTTTAATGACGGTATTTAAAGAATGTTAAAGACATTGTATGTTATCATAAAGATATATGATTATTTCTTTTCTAATAGAACAAAATATTACCGAAAATCAGCGGGCGTTTATCTTAAATTAATGCATATTCATAAGTTCAATCGAGGTGCTTGTGATTCCATCAATCATAATAGTATAGGTGAGGTGTTTATATTTTACTAAACTATAATGTCTGATTTCAACGAATAATTAACGTAAGTTTCTAAACATGCTCGTCATTAAAAAAAACGTGTATATTGTACAATACTCAATGAGTTACGATGCACATTTTATTGGAAAATGAAACACTTAAACATGTTCAATGGTATGCATTCGAATTTTGAAGAGCCTTCATACTCATCGGTTGTTTCTAATTCAACTGGATTAAAATTACCGTCTACAGCGTTCACGAAAAAAAGACCTGACGCTTCGTTAGTTGTAAACTGATACCTTGTATCCACTGAGTAATATTTTCATTTAAACTTGCAGTTAACATGAGCCGTAATCCAAATGTTAAAACAACAAATCAAAGTTCAACTTTTAAAAGAACAACAGGCAGCAGTAAAGCCGTGGATGGCTGTACTAAACAATCCCTTTCTAGTGGATGTTGTTTACATACAGCATTACAATTGAAGACGGCGTTCTGGCAAATAGATTTACAGGGACAAGTCGTCATGGAATCCGTCAAAATATACTTCAGAGGTGGGTGTCACATAAACATTCAGAAGAATTAGCATTTTCACTTCACTTTGTTTTTACTAGTCTAGATGAGGGAGGAAAACCGGAGCACCACGTGAAAACCAACGTTGTCGGGCAGGTGACCCCATACCTTTCCACGTCTGATCGGGAAACCGAACCCCGGTCGCCTTAGTGAAAGGCAAGTGGGCTTTCCACTGCGCCATCCGACCAGCACATCATAATACTTTATTGAATATATATATATGTATACAAAGATATAAGATAATCGGGATAATTAGTATACCAGCTCATCTTCTCAAACTTAAGGGAAGCTAGTAAGAGATAGCTAGCTAAATGATATCTATTAGAAGGATTCGTTTCATTGCCTATGTTATAAACTGTTTGTCAAAGATTGTTGTTGTTTAACATTCGCAGTGTCAATATAATTGAAAGACAGATTAGGATTAACTCTTTACGTTGCACTTGGATTTATTTAGATGAAGAATACATACAGAAAAAGCGATCCGGTGGCTATCAAATCTATGGATCAAATACGACATTCTGGAGAAGAGGTTTTCTCTGTCATATCGACACCACTGCTACCCCTGATAGAATGGATTTGACCCCAAGCATCAGTTGTAAAGGAACCATTCGATACCTAACAATCTTTATAGATCGCTCAAAGACTAAAACCTACACCTGGTACTCTTTTTATGCTGTGATGGAGATTTGTGAGGTCGAAGTTTACGGTATGTATAAAGATATTTTGATACGTAATATTTAGGGGAGTCACAATACATCAAGAGTGTATCACGATATATTGTAATACAAAATGAATATATTGAGATACGTATCCCGATCTATTGTCATAGGAAGGATGTGCTCAATTTTATAATAATTTGTTGTCAGAATGTTATCAAACCTAATCATACATGTATATAATATGGCTTACATAGATTTAAGATTTTTGTCAAACAAACCATCGATTACAGATTTGAACTATTAAAAGCCTGCTTTATGCTTATTCGCGTATTTGTTTGAATTTGTCGTAATTTGCAGCAAAGTTCAAACACCAAGCAGATACATAAAAATATGCTTTTGAAAAATATTGCGATATAACAATATTTCATCTCTAAATTGTGGTTCGATACGATATACCTGTGTATTGCGATATACCTGTTTCCCGATATATTGTGACAGCCATAGTTATATTGCTGTAGAGATGTCTGCACATTCATAACTAAAATCCATCTTGTCCTTGATAAACATTGCGTTATATTTGTGTTGGCATATTTTACGTATAAGCAATAAAACATCAAGTAAGTACATGATGTTGATCATAATTGTTGTACACCACTTGTTATCTACAAATAGTAATTACTTATAAGCAATAAAACATCAAGTAAGTACATGATAGTGATCATAATTGTTGTACACTACTTGTTATTTACAAATAGTAATTACTTATAAGCAATAAAACATCAAGTAAGTACATGATGTTGATCATAATTGTTGTACACTACTTGTTATTTACAAATAGTAAATTACAGTACATTTTATTGATTCAGAGGTTGCTGCCAATTAAATGTATGCTATTTTCAGAAATATTTGGTTTAAAGTTAAGTCTGTATTACTCATTTAATCGAAAAACATTTAAGGCTGTCCCTTGGGGAAATATGGAGATGGCAATTGTCTTTCGAACTGTGATAGGACTTGCGTCAAGGACCTGTGTGACCCAACGACCGGTCGGTGTAATTGTATGTATACCTGTTTTGACATTTTTCACTTTCTCAGTTTCAACCTCTTAAAAAATGTTTATTTTTACATGTGGATCAAATTTTATTTTGACACATCAGAAATACAAATGATAGTCGATATATTTGAAGAAGCATATTGCTAAATACATTGTAATCTGTACCTGACGTTATGAAAATTGCTTAGGAGCATA
Organism: Mizuhopecten yessoensis; assembly: GCF_002113885.1. Taxonomy (NCBI): domain Eukaryota; kingdom Metazoa; phylum Mollusca; class Bivalvia; order Pectinida; family Pectinidae; genus Mizuhopecten; species Mizuhopecten yessoensis. The sequence goes on from NW_018404542.1 coordinate 26,898, forward strand.
TCGATATATCTATCTATATGTTTTCAAATTTCAGACTGTTCATATGGATCCTATAAGGACAGTGCTGTGTGTAAACGGTGTCCTGTACATTGCTTGAACGGTACATGTGATGTGGAGACAGGTATCTGCTTAGGTACGGTACACTTATAATAATAGTAGGTTATAAGAAAAAAAAAAATCTTTACTTAACTTACATGTGATCAAAGTCTACAGATTTTAAAAACTTAATAGGTTTATCTTACTTGCCACTTGTTTGACGTTGATGTGATTAAATGCATTTAGAAAAGTATACATAGTGTGCACAATACAAGGTGTATTGTAAAATACCATCCACTTTGGTCTCCTACATCATGTTTGTCAGGTCTCACATTATTTCTGTTGATTTGAATGTAAACATAAAAATGACATATAAAACTATTCTAATATCCCTTGTAGTTTGCTTATTACTTTGACATCAACTTTGCCTCTTTCATCGATAAACAACCCCCTCTTGCAATTGCATGCATTCATTATCCTACCCGTGTTTGATGTTACGATCGTTATCGTACAGGTGCTTGTTGTTTCATGCAATCATAGTCCTGCTGATTGATGTTGCAAACATTATTACCTTCAAATATTTGCTGTTGTATACATCACTGCCTTACTGACGCTTGTTGCTTGATGCTTGTTGTCACATAACACATTGATCGTGTGTGACTTATTGTTGAAAACAATCATTTACCTATTGTCCTTGCTGTTTCATAAACCATTTTCCTATATGCGCTGGCTGTAGCATTTATCAGTTATCCTATCGGGGGTTGTTGTTACATACCTTTGTTGAAGCATTACACTACCGGTGATTTTTACATAAATCATCATCTTATTGTCACTTGTTGTTAAATATTACATATTACAAAATATCCTTATATAGCACATATAAATGTTACATAAATCATCATCTTACTGTCACGTGTTGTTAAATATTACATATTACAAAATATCCTTATATAGCACATATAAATGTTACATACAATCATCATCGCACAGTAATTATGCATTACTTTATTTAAAACATAACTCAACAAGGGATACATAATTTCCTTTTGTTTGTTTGCCAGCATGTGAGGATGGTTTCTATGGTTCTCTCTGTGGTGCCTGCGCCACTGGATGTTCTGATCCTGTTTGTGACAAAATTGACGGCAAATGCAGTCGTAAGTATTGCATTCGCTTATCAATTAATGAATAATTATTTTTCTCATCTTTAGATCCGGTGATTTATTGTGTAGCATTACCACATACAATTTGTATAGACATGAAGGTACACATGTTATATAATACAAAACCACACAAATATACACGAATTCCAATTTCTAAATATGAAAGATGAACAGATGCAAATAGGTTTCCAAAGAATTCTTCTTTGTTCAAATGTTGTCATTTTACTTTCGGTTAATTTTGCCCTTGTGTTTCAATGCTGTTGTATTGACATGTTTCCATTTATTAAGAATGTGAACCTGGATACCATGGTACTAAGTGTGAAATGGAGTGTCCATCAAATTGTACGACATGTCTCCAGACCAGTGGTCAATGTACAGGTATGTTAAACCTGGAACACCTGTAATACGTAACCGTGAAGTTAATACGGGTTTATTCATATTTCTACCGCGTTATTTTGCTAACATGACCAAGTTACATGTTTGCGTATTATCTGAAGGAATTTCGCTCATTGTAACATCAAAGCATTTTGACACAGTATAAAAAGTATATACAAAGGCGTCTTAAAATGCCAATATAAACACTCATTCTTAGCAATGTTATAAACAGTATTTCAAATTCGTTATTATTATATATGAGATTTCTGAAACTCGTATATAGGAGCCAGTTTATCAATGTAATGGGTAAAAAACTTATTTAATATTTATTTAAACTTCTTAATGTGTTTACATATGGATTGATTTTTGGAGTATCTCTACTGTTTTTAGTTCAAATTGCGCATTGAATATATTCTTCATCTCTTAATATTCCATATTGACCACTTTGTGTTTCTTAAGGGACTCTGGTTTCCTCCCATATCATGACCCCTTGTAAAAAAACTATAAGATTTAATTTTAACAAGAAAGATATAATGAATTTCAGCATGCTCATATGGACTCTACAGCTCTGTCTGTGACAAATCGTGTCCTGCGACCTGTAAAGATAAACGCTGTGATATAAACACCGGACAGTGTACAGGTACGATATGTTAATCACATTTATAGCAATGTTTCGTACTTTTCATAACATATTCCTGACAGTGTACAGGTACGATATGTTAATCATATTTATAGCAATGTTTTGTACTTTTCATAACCTATTCCTGACAATGTACAGGTACGATATGTTAATCATATTTATCGCAATGTTTTGTACTTTTCATAACCTATTCCTAATATAAGCATGAGAATTGTGATAAATGTGATGTTTGCGCATCGACTGTGCGACTCGTCTTACTGTGTGTTTTTCTTAGATATGCCAATCGTACATATACAACAGTTGTTCAAACGCGTAATCATGCAATATTAAAAAATATAATACATTTTATTTATTATTTACGTTTCAGGGATTTGCTATGCTCCATAGAGATGAGTTTATTTCTAACAAAATGTCTATTTTTGAACATGATTTAAATATTTTTTCGAAACTGGGATTATAAAAGTAAGTAAATGTATAATATGTTGTACTTTTATTGAAGATTGTGTAGAAGGTTTCTTCGGTCTACACTGTAATGTGTCGTGCCCGAGTCACTGTACCAGTGATGGCTGTGAACAAAAAAGCGGGGATTGCTTAGGTAAAGATTATAGATATGATATAACATTTCTTTGGTCGTTTTCATATAAGAAAAAATAAAATAAATAATACACAAAGAGTCATCGGTAAACAAAGCGACACAACTGATTTTTTCTTCAATTTTTATGCAAACCGAATGGCATTATTTGTATGGAATTATGTAGACATTATTTGTTTTGAGTTTGTTTTATTATACAGCTTGCAAGACGGGATACTATGGACTTGACTGTGAGCAAACATGTGGTCAATGTCTTGGCTCATCTTGTGGTATGACCAATGGGTCATGTAGATGTGTGAAAAGCTGGGAGGGAGACACGTGCAAGACCAGGAGTAAAAGTTACTCAGGTTCAACATTCTTTCTCATTTGTGTATCCTTTTCCAGCAAATGATTTGTGTCTGAATTTGTGTCTGATTTCCTCATAAACAATTATGTTGTGGTTTCTACATTAGTCTTGAATAATAAATGTGTTTCAACATAAAAATCTAAAGCATGCTTTATATTCCATATACTTGTTCACTCAAAATATGCATCCCTGATATTCACTTATGTCGTGAGTATCAGGAGGTGTACATCATTAAGCAAAGATATTCGTATTTGTGTAAAACTCTAAGAAATAAGTATATTTGTATGGAATGCGGCTGTATGACTTTAAGTTATACCTTCTCAATTTCAGTTGCCTCCACTCCAGTCGAGCAGACTGGGTTGTACGCCGGGGCTGGAGTGGGTGCAACAGTAGTGATTGCCCTAGTCACTGTAGTTGTTATCATCATCGTAAGAAGGTAAGACATAAACAACTTGTTGTCTAGATGTTCTGTAAATAATTGCCAAATATTGTTTTACGGTTAGTTATCCTAATCAGATCTTGGTACTAAAACTTAAAAATCGTGGCTGCAAATTGGCACCTAGTTTACTATTGAATGCTCTCCATTTCTATTAAATAACACAAAAAGTGTTGCTTAATACCGTATATCATTATTTTAAGGAAAAATTCACAACGGATTCCTAAACGCTCTAGCGAATCCAGTCCAAAAGGTATCGACTGTGTAGAAAAGACATCTGACAAATCGGCAGGAAAAACAGACGATGAACAAAATCAGGAACTGAAAGGTAAGGATGAGTTGCTGTAGGAAGAAAGACGTTACCGCCCGCCGTGTCTAATGGGTAAAAGGATAGTATACCATTGATAGCTGTGTCAATATGCAAAACATTTTTCCGTTATAGGTATTAGCTTACAAAGCAAACGCTATTACTAACAATAATGTTAATCATATACCAACCTGTGTTGGCAGATATAGGATATCAATGATCAGGATAATTTTGAACATATGTGGGTCCTCCGATAATTTAGTTACTGGCTCTTTTGCAATTTCAATGAGAAATTATTTTCTCACTTTATTGGTAGCAAAGCGGAATAATAATTTCCAATGCCAATGGACTTAAGGATTATTATATTAGGTAAAGATTGTAGTACATATTTGATACCCTGCATAAAAATTATAAAAAAAAAATCACGACAAATTTTAATGATTTATGAACTTATTGTTACTCCTGACATTTAAATCATTTAGCTGCTGCAAGAGAGAATGAACAAGTGTACGTGAACTTGCAAAACATGGACAACACATCTGATGAAGAGGTTGTGTATAAAAACGTTCAGGTCACACGTGTCCCTGTCAATCAATTAAGCACTTCCATCAACTCCAAGATGGCAAATAATGCGACAGCATTCAAAGAGGAGTTTCAGGTATGAATATAGGATATTATTCCTGGTATTTCTGTGCCTCATCGACGTGGTTGTCAGTAAATTTGTATTTTTATAATTACCACCACAACAGTTGATATCTGCTGCTTAATCGAGTCAAACTGCCATGGTTGTTTGCCTTGGATAAATCAATGTCAAACTTCCATTGCTATTTTTCAGAGATAAATTAATGAAATCTAAATTCTTAATCTATAACTGACTTTCTGCGAGAAATTTATGTAATCAACATCTTAGGATTAATATGTCGCATGATATCGTAATCAGCAAAGAAAACGAAAATGCATCACTGCATAAAGTTACTGTTATTTATTATACTAATGATGACAAACTACACGTTTTCCATTACGGCGTGGCGCAAACTTTTCGTCTCCGTAAAAACAGATATATTAACTCGGTTGATGAAATGATATCAATATATTTTTACCTTTTTGATCTCAATTACTTGTAGACATTTCCACTGGGAGCCATGTATCCTCACGAGGAAGGAGAAAAGGTGTCAAACAAATCAAAGAACCGGTTCAAGACCACATTTCCATGTAAGTAATGCATTTTTTGGTTCCGTAAACATAATTTTGAATATAATCGTTAACTTTGCTTATACTTCTGACACAAAAAAAAATACCAAATCATTATCTTTTATTTTACATAGTGAAATATACAAACTATTAAGGATATACTTGTTCTTTAACCTGTAAATTGAATGAAAACTATCTCCCCTACATCTTTAAATAAACATTCTAAATTTTAAATTGATTATAACCCTTTGTTTTAACTAATGGATATAGTCAATTGTAACGTTAAACAGTTATAGGCGAACGATGAATTCCTAACGTGAAATAACTTTGGATAGACAGATACGGCAAAATTATCACAATGTATTAAATATAATATAAATGTTCCGTTGTTATTAAATATTATAAAAATGTTAATAAGTGAAAACGACACTTACATTACTTTGTAGATGACCACTCTAGAGTTATATTAAACACAATGGGTGATGATGATGATTCCAGCTACATCAACGCAAACTACATTGATGTAAGGATATTCACTTGAACTTCTTGGCTTTCTGCAATATGAATCTAAATGTTATTTTTAATTTGTTTTGTTTTTGTCGTATTGCTGATGAAGTACATGATACTAACGACAACTTATTCATATGTTTTGTTGTTGTTATCAAAACAAGTATTGAATTGCCTGCAGAATTGAAAATAAACAGCGATATTTAGTTGTATGCTTGTGAGACTTAAACGGTATCATTATTAAGATATATTAGACAATAATTGTAATAAAAGTCATTATGAAGGAAAATATTATATTAGGTTCAAATAATACCGACAGAAACGACGCTGTAACAATACATATATATATGTTTTTGATTCAATAGCACGTTATATTACTTTAAATTACAGAGTGTTGACACCAGTAAAGTGTATATAGCAAGTCAAGGTAAGCAAACTATGTATACAGCATGAACTTGTCAATATGTAACAATTTACACATTATGCATAAGACATTATGATAAGTACGTATACATTCTCGTACCATGCGTTATTAAGTTCGTGCTAAATTTGCGTATTTCCAAATGAAACACAATAAAAAGTGTATTAAGGGAAAGCATACCTTCGTTTATGTAAAGTTCTACGTCCACTCGCATGTATTTCAAACACAAAATATCCCGTAAAAAAATAACATCTTTCATGTTCTTATGTCATAACAGAGTTTGAGCAGTTTTAGACTTAAGTATAATATTTTTCATTGTCAAGCAACGCAACTAGTAAAGATGTAATCCACTCCAGCAACAATACCACGTAGTAATGATAAATGTATCGGTGTTTGTTTTAAGGACCAAAGACCAGCACTGTAGGTGACTTCTGGAGGATGTTATGGCAGGTTAACTCCGGGAAGATTGTTATGCTGACTAATCTCGTAGAAGGGGCAAAGGTATAAAGCTCCTTATGACTATTACATTGATGTTATTTATAAATAATAAAATAAGATAAAGAAGTCTTATTACTAGACAATAGAAATAAGAAAAACAAACACGACTGCGGTTACATTAAAATGGGGTTTTATAGATAGCTAACAATTACCTTAATATCTTACTAAGATAGTGATTCTGTCCTGCTCTGTTCATAAATCACATAAAGATTTCCTCGTGAGCACTACTCATAACACTTACAACAACATAGAATCAATCATCGTTTATGATGCTTAATGGCCAAGGAAGGGCGATAACTCGCATAGCATTCGGAAAAGGATTTTTGTATATTTGAATCTAATACATTTTTAATCGAAATGGCGTTTCAGGTAAAATGTCATCAGTACTGGCCAGATGAAGGGACTCCACTTTCTACAGACACGTTTGACCTAACACTGGACAGAGAGAGGACGTATGCGTGTTATGTCATCCGTGATATCTCTATTGTCCATAAGCAGGTATGTAGATGTATTTGTCATGTTCAAGTCATTGACTCGAATGTCTTATTTTTAAATGTGATTCAAGTGTTGATGCAATAATTTCACATTCATACCAGTAATACCAACAGAATATAAAATCTGATGCAATTTAAATGTAAAGGAATACGAACCAGTTTCCATATCTTCACATAAGTAGTGACTGAATATAAACCGTATTTTTTTTAGACAAAGGAGGAGCGCCAGGTCCACCACTTCCACTTTACCACTTGGCCGGATCACGGAACTCCGGATACGCTTGAACTCGTCCTCTTCCATCGCCGTGTAACTTTATATCAAACACAGTTATCCGGACAAATGGTCGTACACTGCAGGTAGCAAAGCTTATTGTATTACACTCAAATGTGTCGCGTCCTTCTGCAAAAATGATGATTAACTCTAAGGAGTCAAAATGTATGGAATGAAATATCCTATGAAATGCCTATCTAATGTCTTCATATGGTTTATATGACAGTGCTGGCATCGGGAGAACTGGAACCTTCATTGCATTAGACGCACTTCTCACATATGGCAAGACGACCGGAGTGATCGACATTCCTAGTTACATAGGAACCATGCGGAAGAATAGAATGAACATGATCCAAACTTATGTAAGTATTTAAAATCTTATCGGATTGAATAATGTCAAACTAACATCGCCACACGTGCTCCAACGCGATGTCCCCGACATTGTATTACCTAGTGAACCATGTCCAAGTGTATAAATAACACTTTCGTAAAACGAAAAATATGTCCAATTAACTACATTGTTTTAAAAGTTTAACTATTATACAAAACAAATGTTTTCGAGATAAATGTGTGTTTTCAGAATTGAGTGAAACAATGCAACAGTGTGGTTATTATTTGTAGATAGTTTGTAGGTAACCTAAAGACTACTTTCAGGTTAAAAATAATCATTTCGAATGTTAAAGTAAAACTTCCTTTGTGTTATTTCCTTGGATACTGGAATAAGACTTGGGTATAGAATGCGGAGTTACGTAGAAGTCGCTGATTTTTTTTTCCGTTAGATATTTTTAGATATAACTATCATGCACGTGTGGCCACAAGAGCCTGATAATTTAGGTAAGAACTTACATACCTACGCACTACTACCTGAACAAATTATGTATACGTAGAGGTATTTTCATTACGTTTTATTAACAATTTCAACAACCTTATCTTATTTCAATGAATACATTATTTTTGCATTATCATTATACATGTACACACACACATTAATCATGCGGAATGTAACTGATGTATGTTGATGATCACATTTTACTCAAAGGTACTTTTACTTGCAGGAACAGTACATTGCATTGCACGAGCTTCTTATCGAAGGGTTTAACTTGCCAGAATCGTACATTTCCCGGTCTATCTTCAACAGTGAGCTGGCAACGCTATGTTTGGACGGTAGACCAGCTAACTTTACCAAACTTTTCAAGGAATTTGAGGTAGGAAGCTGTTGATGTAAAGTAAATGTTTCATGTGCAAAATTTGACTCGACAATAGAAAAATATTGGCGTGAGTTGACCGTCTTTGAGTTAGGGATTGCTGAATTTTAATGTGTGTCCCGTTCTCTTTGTTTTATTTTGCTCGGACGAAATTTCGATAAGGGGTCAGTGATGTGACGGTGATATGATTAATAAGGTTAATACAAATATATGATTTATTACATGATTTACGATAATAACAGTAAAAATGACGATAATAATGACCAGTATAATCTTTATAGTATGATAAGCATTCACTTCAGTTAAATTATTCACAATAATAGAATGGACAGAAATAATAACGAGAGAAAACATCTGAAAATGACATCTGAAAGCTATTAACAAGTGCTCTTTTACTATTATAGAGACTGCAATCCTTTAATCCAAACTACACATCTAGCTGTTACTCGTCTGCACTATTGAAGGAAAACGAAAACAAGAATAGGGATACCGATATTCTTGCCGGTAAGTACGAACTATTGTATACATAATTGTTAAACATAGATTCCGCTTGAATAACTGTTTATCGATTGGTGGAAGAGCAGAGTAGTGCAGTAACAATACATACAGGCATCCATGTAATAGCTATTAATTAAATGATATCTCAAGTATGACATTTAAAAAGTCATGTAGCCTTGCACTTGGAATATGTATCTCTATGCTATATGCATAAGGTTTGAGATACTCTACAACATTCCCTGATATTATTCTTTTTGCTTTTAAGTGGACAAGTTTAGAGCATATCTTCAATCACAGCCATCCAACAGGACAAATTACATCAACGCCGTTATAATACCGGTAAATCACAGGTCTTTCTTTCTTCATTTCTGTATCTATTGATTCACTTATTTATATTTGTTTCTTTTAAAAACGTGTGTTGCTCTGAAAATTTGACTTTATAATTGTTCTGGTACATACACATACACCTGAAATATGAAATATCACTTAATATAAAATCAAACACTCACTCGGATATGTAAAACTTTTCCAACATTACGTCTACTTCATCAGTCCCACACGTCCAGGTTTGGATACCTGATGACACAGTTTCCTCTAGAGAATACGGTGGATGACTTCTGGACGATGGTGTTCGATTACAACTGTGACAATATCGTCGTCATTGGCACACCACAAGAGGTATGACACTGGTAGTTAACGATCAAATGGTTACTATTACTACATGTATACCTTCACATTTATAACCTTCGATGAAAACAAGTAATTGGGCATACATTCTCATGGTAAATGGGAGAGTGAGAATATTTAAAGACTTGAATTTGACGTCATAATAAAGTAACATCATTGACAGCGATTCACCTTTCTGTTTGACGCCGAATTCGAATTCATATTAAAATATCAATAGCATGCGTTTGACTAAAATCAAGCTTGTCAATGTTCCAAATAGTCAAATCTTTATGCAGTATAGGACCTCGTCAGTGCGAAGTATTTCTTACTGCCTTAAAATAACCCATTGATTTATTTTAGAGTTGCTGGCTTCCTGTTGCCAGGGAAACGTCAACAGCTACATATTTATTTAAAAAGCTGAATGAACGTTCCACGGACTACGACGTTGAAATTGCGGATTATCAAGTAACAAACGAGGTAAGTAAATTTGTATGAATGGAAGTTTCCCAAGTGAGAATCCATTTAATGGTAGATAATTGAAATACTTTAGATAAGGCAATACTAATAGCTTCTAAAAGAAGACGTTTGCAAATTGTTCATTAATGTATTTTATCAAACCTGTAAACCAACTGACAAACATACATGTCATGACAATTGCAGTTACAACGCGCACACTGTATTTTCTTGTTTGTTAAAAGTGTTCAATGCTTTTCTATTCTATTTCAATTCACAGCGGTCTAAACGTGAGAGAACAGTCCAGATTTTTAACATGAAACAGTGGTCATCAGAATCCTTACTTTCTCCCTCCGACTCGTCTCTTCTCCAACTACTAGAACAGCTGGACAGTCGGCGTCGGTCAGACAACACCACACCTGTGGTCGTCATGTGTCGGTCAGTGTATCAAAGACATAGTTTTAACCTTGTTGTAACTTGTAACGTTAAAATTAAACTGTCGCTACAATTTTCCTGGTATACAGTACATCATTTAGGTATGAATATGTTTGTAGCTTCATAGTGTGTATAAAGTATCTACAAATGACTATAACCAGCAGACATAATACAAATACAATTGTTAGCTTGAAATATGCTATATTCCGAGGTTTGTTGTACTCAAATGATGAACTTAAGTGTTTGAAATGTTAATTTTATATCGATGAACAAATGTAATTTAAAGAATGAAATTTATTTTTTTAACATTCATGAGGTCATACATATAACAACATTGGCTTTCTGGACATATTCAATGAATCGCGTTATGTCCAGAAAGCCTATGATGTAATTACCTCATGAATGTTGAAACAATAAATCCATTCCTTATCTTAATATGTTTAAGCGCTCTGAATATTCCATTGCAAGCATAAATAAAACAAATACAGGTATTGTTTTATATTTGTAAATGAGGCAACGCAGTAGAAAGAAAAGCTTATTTTCGCAGGAAAATATCAAACTTCTGTTGGTGGTCCTAGCAACAGCACGACAACAAGACAAACAAAATATAGTTACTTTTTCAAATTTAATTAGTAGAATTTATACAAGTGGTATATCATTATCATGTACTTAACACGCCTTATTTAAGCTTTAAAATCATGTCAATCATGTTTAATACTAATTCATATTAGCATAACAAAACAACATCGAGGGTTGTTCAACGGCGGACGTGAACCAAGTACGCCATGTGCTACGTCATTTTAGTATATCAATACGCAGTGATGAGGTCACCTGTGTTATGCAAAAATGAATGTAATTTACGTCAATGGGTCCAAGCATACAGAATGTAGATATTCTTTAATATTGTGTTCAATTGCTTAACATGCTGATCATTAAAACAGATACGTGTTTATATATGCATTCTCTGTTTAAATATCTCAAATCTAAATGTACATGAAGTAGAAAATAGAATGTAAAATAAAATACGCCATTATAATAAATTAAATAAAAAACAATTTTATTTTCTCTTAACATTTACAGGAACGGTTGCACACAAAGTGGTTTGTTCTGTTGTATATCTAACTTACGTGATCAAATCAAGATGGACGATGGGGTGGACATTTTCCAGACGGCACGGCAGTTAAAAACACGACAACCAGAAGCACTGAGAGATGTGGTAAACATTCTTGATTATTATATGTTTATCTTTATTTCTGAATGCCACGAAAACTTCTCCGTTAATATGTGAACAGTTAATTGTATAATACCAACAATAGTATTTAGAGTAATTTCAGTGCAACTGCATCATGTTAATATATATATGTTAATGATAATATCATCGAAATTATTAAAACAGTGAAGATCATTTTTGAATTTTATTTTATTTTCTTTTTTCTTTAGAAACAATACCAGTACTGCTACGCTGTTATTGGGAAATACCTGGATTCAACAGATGTGTATATGAACTGAACATGGATACAAGTATACAATTTTGTGAGACACTACTTGTTTCTATAAATACGAAATCAATTAAACACAGCCAATGCTCAGTACGGTGGCCAAGTGGTTAAGGCGTCTGACATTCTGCAACGCGGGTTCGAGGCCTACGTGTGGCAGTCGCCAGGTACTAGCCATGTAGGTCGGTGGCTTTTCTCCGGAAACTCCGGCTTTCCTCACCACTAAAACCTGGCACGTCCTTAAAACACACAAACAAACCAAACCAAAATGCTCAGTGCGAAATGAAAGCTATTGTAGTACCTATATTTAATTTTCTACTTTTATTTTCTATTGCCATAGGACGATGCCATTGTTCAAACAGTGTTTTGATTTTTCTTCCAGAACACATTTTTGATCGATCAACAAATTCTACATACCAAAGGTTGAATATGAGTTGTTATACCTCTGAAACAAAGTCAAGGGTGGTGTATACTTGTATCAACTTGTTCTACGAAATTTCATATTCAATCTGAACATCACGTATTCGCACACCTGGAAATCATATTTCAGTTTCAATTTTTTTCCGGGAGTTATTTCCCTTTATGTGATCAATAACTTTAGGTGATCAATAACTTTAGCAATATTCTTTACGTCATATCAGTTGTACATTAGGGATTAGCTTTATTATGTAAATCATTCAAAGTTCGGGATTCAAATGTGATCTATAGTGACTCTCTTTTGCTGAGAATATGACTTGACCTATGCTAGGCCGACCTTGTTGATACATTATGGGAATGATACAACTATGATATTCTACATGTACAAGTACAAATGCGATAAATTTTATAATAACATGGCTGACTTTTGAATGATTGGGATCAAAATGACCACTCTGAAACATTTAAGAACTCAATTGGTGAGAGGGATATTCGTACATGTATGCCTGTGATGTACAGTTTTAGTGGGGGGGGAGGGGTCGGTATGTTTGTGAAGATGTGATGAGTGAGTGAACTTAATAAGGTATCAACTTTCACTTTAGAATTTGTCCTTTTGTATATGGACACTGACATATCTTTTTAATTCTTCCTCATATTAACGGAATCACAAGCGTAGAAAAGAGGAAAATATAAGAGGAAAATGAACCGTTCCCGGAGCTATTTGTTTGTATAAATAACCACGTATACTGAGGGTGCAATAAAGAAAAAAGAAAAAAAATATCTTTTGTCATGTTTTGTTTTCACAGCAGTTTATTTCAGTAAACTATAAGCATTAGAGTAATAGTCGAAAATTAACACTGGGGTCCAATCACGTGAAGTGTTGGATCAAGACATAAAGCAAAGTGTTTTTTTTATTTAATTACTGTAACCAACGTGATAAGATGACCAAACAAACGAAACTCTTAAAATGAGATGAATAAGTATCCTGTCATTTGGATGAAATTAAATGTTAATAAAAACCAGTATGCAACACTCTAGATTTGGTTTTTAATTGCTTTGCTTTAATTTTGTTCTTTTCATCTTACTATCATCTAATATATAAAACCAATATTTTTTTTTTACCTCGGCATTTCTACACACAGATCGACTATTGATACAACGTTATATTTATAAATAAACATGGAACTCACTATATATTCTTTTTGTTTGTTATCCCTAAACCCATTAGACGAATTTAAATTGCCGAACGATAACCACCTGTATTGTGGGTGTACTTGTATCCAGACCAAAGACTGCCAGATGATTGAGAGATAACATTTTAGTTTTGTAGTCGGTCCGCTCCGTAAAAATCTAAAACAGATACATGTGCTTGTTTTGTTCTAGGTTTAACCTACACAATGCTTTATAAAGGAGTATAAAACATACCCCCATTGTTGTTTTTCCACTACTAAATAGACATATACACAGCGCACGCTTTTAGTAGTATCAACCATTCGTTAAACTCGGGCAGGATTTTGTTCACTTATTTACGTAAGTATACTTCACTATATTTATAATATTCATATTTATAACAATGCAACTATTGGTATCTTTCTATTATACCATTTGTATAAGTATAGGCTAGTCATAAATACTTGTCATAGTATAAGACGTCTTTCGGATTGACAAGGGTACGAAATGTGTATACACATTATATAATATCATAGTAAATATGACATGCACGGGTATAACCTACACGTTTCAATATCTCGTGTTGTATCAATGATACTTACATATCGATACTTATCATTGAAAAGGTTCATTAACCAGAAAAATAAATTATGTGTGCAAGTTCCATCGAGTCACTGGCGTGTAAAAACGATGTTCTTACCCGACTCGGTGAAACTTGTACATGTACATATACATATAGATACTTGCATTTTATTTTTATTGCGATTTTTCGGTAGCGTTATGTCAAAAAGGAGACGAACGAGTAAACACAGAAGGCAGCCAACCAAGGATAGCCAGATACCTAAGTTGATGTCAGCTAAAACCTTGTGTTTCGTACTGATCGTCACGTTCTTCTTATCCACATTCGGCACTCTTGTAAGGTAAACCTATACTCCTGTTAAACTACTTTTGAACTTTATATTTTTCTGTATTGTATACTAATATGTACAGTTTGTATCTATATATGACCATCGATAGTGTATTCTATTCATCTAATAATATATTTAGATGGCCACATGACCATTTCCATATTGTACTCAGTACCAGCCCAAGGAACCGGGGGCCCGAGGACCGATTTGGGTCGAGGGCTGGTACGGAGCAGATTATGGAAATGGTCATTTGGTAAGTTTTTATAATGTACTGTTGTATAACATCAAAATTATAAGCAATAACAAATTAAACACACATAAAATTTATATATTCCTTGAGCTTTACTATGATCACATTCTACTCTGAATAAAAAACTGAACAGAAAGGCAAATACAGACAGATAGGCAGAGTGTATTCGTCCAGTTTGAGGTGTGATTTTCTATAAATATGTATAAATAGATATGACGCGTGCTAGGCGGAAATGGCGCGTGCCGGGCGGATATGGGTTAGTCCGGGATATGGCATATGCATAGCTAGCACTATCATAGATAAAAACAATCCATTAATGAATATAATTCAGTAATAAAAACATGTGAAAACTTAGCATTGCGCACCTTATCGAAACAAACTATCTGTGCTTTGATCAACTAATGCGATTAATGTTCTTCGTCCGTCGTCTGCTTGAAATTTTTATATTTTTTGAAAATTGTAAAAACCTTTTAAACTTATCGAGAAAAATATAAAAATGTATCACATTCTTTGTTCAAATATCACAAACAATTGTCATACTCAAATAAATTAACCTATTGAATTAATAAAAAGAAGAATGAATATAATACATACTTCTAAAGTCAATTTTCTGCGAAACCTCTGATAAAGATATCAATTAACATTTTTTGTTATTTTCTACTTTTGATATCAAACATAAAAATGCTTAATTTTCCTCCCTTTTCCCCATTTACAAGCATTTGTTGATGTCAATAACAACAGTAACTACATTGTTCTATAGCAAGTATCTGTACCGAGTTGTTGTCTCTTTAAAGTTCGTAACCTATTAAAGACAGTCATAATTATACAGGGTCAGTGAGAGCATGCCCGGAAATGTCTACAGAATCAAGGAGACAGTTGGATGGCAGACCATTATGTATCATCACCGAAAGTAAGGCTGTATTTAGGAAAATCAACTTAAAATTGAGGAAGTGTTATTTAGTCACTCGTACATTTAACGGTACTAGTTTTTTCGAAAGAGATTTTGCATTCATATTTAAAAGAACCATTTACATTTATAAAATCGGGCGACTATTTCCAAGGTTTAAATGCTACTTTTGTGCTATCATCTGATTAAAATCATATCCCACGTTCTCTACGTATCACGACGTTACGTAGAGAACGTAGGATATGATTTTAATCAGATTGCTGTGCTATTTGGTGAGTCATGGTGATTGGTAGGAGTTGTTTCCCTCTACCTTCGTTACTTAGATTGCATTCCTTATCTTTAAAGTTACCGTGCCGCAATCCGTCGGAAAACTGGGGTGAAAATTGTAGTCATAAAATTACATTAACATTATAAGCATTTCGTTTTTAAAAGAACATGACATTTCAATGACTTATATCTTTGTCATAGATAAGCATGCAAAGTATTTTCCCGACGGCTTCTTATCTCACCAGAAGCTGTATTGGTTGAGGCCATGTTGACTACATCTTCGACTGCGTCGGAGCACAGGGATTCGTTATAAATGTCTAAAAAAATCAATTATGCTATGCTGATATTGGAACATTGTAACAGCACACCTATTCCCCATATCAGTATAGCATGTGAGTATTTGAAACATTTGTGACGAGCCCCTGACGTCAGAGATAATGTTTACCCAATAAACATGCCGAGTGTTTCTCGGTTCTTACCTGTCCTGTCAAATAAAAGCCTTGCAACTCTTTGTTGTGATTAAACCCTTCTCCTCCTTAAATGCATTCCATTGATATAAGGCTTCATCGATGTAGACTATCGCTTTATTAAGCTGTTGATCGGCTTCCAGTTCTTTCCTTTCCTCGCAGATATTGTTCCCATGCTTTTTCGACAACGTTTTAGCATAAACATGGCCCGAGTGCACAACATTATATATAATAACGAAATCTTACGGCTCGTAAGAAATTAAAACTCACTTACCTTTCATTTCATAACGTTTTACTTCCTGAGTGGGTATTCACGGAAATTCAAACTTTATTTATGTAGGAAAAATAAGAAATGCCATATTTTATCTTTTTTGAACAGAACAAAATATCAAAGATAAGCGGCACGGTACCTTTAAAAGAAATTGTAATTGATATTATTTTGAGTCAAATGGGGATATGTTTTAGATTTCTATTAAAGTGATAGAAATACATTTTAGTTCATGTACCCGATTTTTTTTTTTTCAAATGCAGGTTCATGCATATGACCAGCACTTTCATGGATTCACTGGAGCACCGGGACCCTGTAAAAGAACAATCAACTGCCACCAATGTTAAGAAAAAGATCATTAGGTTTGAACCAATCGTTCAACCAGCAGCATCTGTAGCAAGAAACATCATCTCAAGATACCCTGACTACTCCTCTTTAAAAGTAAACACAAATGATGTACATGGAATAGCTAATGCTTCCAATTCTCATATCAAAATAACCAACTCTAGAATATGCATCGATGATAATATAACCGTTCGCATTGAACTGCGTAATGGCTTAGATGAACGAATGGTCACTGGCGGCGATTTCCTCCGTATATGGATGAAAGATGACCACAGTCATTCAAGTGTGGCCGGATATGTCATAGATCACATGAATGGTACTTACACGGGAGTTGTCAGGGCGGCATGGAAAGGTCGGGCAACTGTTAAAGTGTCTGTCGGTCACACAAAGGAGCAGGTAGCATTGTATGCCCAGTATTTCAACAAATATGGCGCCTTCAAGTACACAAACGCTACCTTCTTCTCTGTACATCCGAATGTCAAAGAGTCGACCCAATGTAGCTCCACACACTGGCAGGTGGAGCAGAGATACAGAGGGTACTGCAACTTCACGGAGAAAAACTACAACATTTCATACTTCTGTGGTCAGCCCAGATACTTCGATTGTGAGGACTGGAAGCAATATGGCTGGGATGACGTCATGTATCTTGACCGTCGAGAGATTCACATCATGAAGTAAGTTATTACAGTACATGGATACACACAAAACACGCACGTGATTTCACCAATAAAATTTAGTGATTAAGTTTGCCAAAAATGAATTAAACTGCGCCATACAGCTGTTTCGTATAAATAATAAATTATATATTCATCTTTATTTTGTTCAATTGAATAATACGGAGACACTCTTTGTTTGTTTTTTTGACAAGGCAACTGAGTTTCAGTTAACAAATTCAAGTATATATTAATCTTCTATCATACGTATTAAATATACACAAAATACATAGCGAACATCTATGTGAAATTTATATGATTATAAACCCCGGTAGTGCTAGATACCGGGATGATTGAGATCTGCTTTTTACTCAACCATGCAATGCTTCTTTTTTTAATACCCTGTTCCTTTTGAACTTTTCATATACAAATATGTAATTGTTAAAGAGACGGCATATACATTTTTATACTTGCAGAATCCCCTCGTTTCAAATCTAGGGTGAAATAAGGAGGGTATTTGAATCCCCTCGTTTCCAATCTAGGGTGAAATAAGGAGGGTATCTGAATCCCTTCGTTTCAAATCTAGGGAGAAATAAGGAGGGTATCTAAATCCCCTCGTTTCCAATCTAGGGGGAAATAAGGAGGGTATCTAAATCCCCTCGTTTCCAATCTAGGGGGAAATAAGGAGGGTATCTAAATCCCCTCGTTTCCAATCTAGGGTGAAATAAGGAGGGTTTTTGAATCCCCTCGTTTCCAATCTAGGGTGAAATAAGGAGGGTTTTTGAATCCCCTCGTTTCCAATCTAGGGTGAAATAAGGAGGGTTTTTGAATCCCCTCGTTTCCAATCTAGGGTGAAATAAGGAGGGTTTTTGAATCCCCTCGTTTCCAATCTAGGGTGAAATAAGGAGGGTATCTAAATCCCCTCGTTTCAAATCTAGGGTGAAATAAGGAGGATATCTAAGTCCCCTCGTTTCAAATCTAAGGTGAAATAAGGAGGGTATCTGAATCCCTGGTTTCAAATCTAGGGTGAAATAAGGAGGCTATCTGAATCCCCTCGTTTCAAATCTAGGGAGAAATAAGGAGGGTATCTAAATCCCCTCGTTTCCAATCTAGGGGGAAATAAGGAGGGTATCTAAATCCCCTCGTTTCCAATCTAGGGTGAAATAAGGAGGGTTTTTGAATCCCCTCGTTTCCAATCTAGGGTGAAATAAGGAGGGTTTTTGAATCCCCTCGTTTCCAATCTAGGGTGAAATAAGGAGGGTTTTTGAATCCCCTCGTTTCCAATCTAGGGTGAAATAAGGAGGGTATCTAAATCCCCTCGTTTCCAATCTAGGGGGAAATAAGGAGGGTATCTAAATCCCCTCGTTTCAAATCTAGGGTGAAATAAGGAGGGTATTCGAATCCCTCGTTTCAAATCTAGGGTGAAATAAGGAGGATATCTAAATATCCCTCGTTTCAAATCTAGGGTGAAATAAGGAGGTTATTTGAATCCCTCGTTTCAAATCTAGGGTGAAATAATGAGGGTATTTGAATCCCCTCGTTTCAAATCTAGGGTGAAATAAGGAGGGCATCTAAATCCCCTCGTTTCAAATCTAGGGAGAAATAAGGAGGGTATCTAAATCCCCTCGTTTCAAATCTAGGGTGAAATAAGGAGGCTATCTGAATCCCCTCGTTTCAAATCTAGGGAGAAATAAGGAGGGTATTTGAATCCCTCGTTTCAAATCTAGGGTGAAATAATGAGGGTATTTGAATCCCCTCGTTTCAAATCTAGGGTGAAATAAGGAGGTTATTTGAATCCCTCGTTTCAAATCTAGGGTGAAATAAGGAGGCTATCTGAATCCCCTCGTTTCAAATCTAGGGAGAAATAAGGAGGGTATCTAAATCCCCTCGTTTCAAATCTAGGGAGAAATAAGGAGGGTATTTGAATCCCTCGTTTCAAATCTAGGGAGAAATAAGGAGGGTATTTGAATCCCTCGTTTCAAATCTAGTGTGAAATAAGGAGGGTATCTGAATCCCTCGTTTCAAATCTAGGGTGAAATAATGAGGGTATTTGAATCCCCTCGTTTCAAATCTAGGGTGAAATAAGGAGGGTATCTCAATCTCTCGTTTCAAATCTAGGGTGAAATAAGGAGGATATCTAAATCCCCTCGTTTCAAATCTAAGGTGAAATAAGGAGGGTATCTGAATCCCTCGTTTCAAATCTAGGGTGAAATAAGGAGGGTATCTCAATCTCTCGTTTCAAATCTAGGGTAAAATAAGGAGGATATCTAAATCCCCTCGTTTCAAATCTAGGGTGAAATAAGGAGGGTATATGAATCCCTCGTTTCAAATCTAGGGCGAAATAAGGAGGGTATCTGAATCCCTCGTTTCAAATCTAGGGTGAAATAAGGAGGGTAGCTAATACCTGCAAATGTGTAAATACACCTGTTGAGGGTACATGTACTCGAAAACTCTATCTTATGACCTTGTTGTTGAAGATAACCCTTGTAGAGTACAATTATGCACACTTAGGTGTTATTCTACGCTGGCTTTAGTTCTGATCCATGGTTCTACTCCATTGGATAGAATTTCCATTCAACACATACCTACAACTGATAGACTCTATTTTCATGCAGTGATTTTAAGCTATATGTACGTAAACTTACATATATGTTATTGACAAAGTAATTTAATCTCATTTCAATACTAACATTATCGATATTTGTTGCAGGGCATTTTCTCACGCACTGATTGATGCAATACCGATAGAAATTCAAGCAAGTAAGTGAACCCAATTTCCCACGGATATTTTGCTTAATCGTACGTCTGTTTATAACAATGAAATAATTAACATTACTGATTGATCATCAGTTAAAAAGTGTACATACATGCCATTGTCGCCTTTTTGTGATGAAATGATAATTTACACAAAACGCTTATGTGATGTGTTCTTCTTAAAATGATACATGTCTACATGTATAATATTTTATTTTGCAGAGCGATTTCCCATTCCATACCCCCGCCTGCCATGTCACCTGCTAGAGAAACACTACACGTGGACTGCCAGTGTACCTGTAGGGTATAGACATATGGGACTCTGGCATTCTACACAGTGTTCCAACCACATCGCCAGACGTACCAAGGCATACATCAACTGTCTCGCTGCACGCTCTACCATATTTGTTGGCGACTCGACAACACGACAGTGGTTCAAACACCTGGTCAAAATACTAGGTATTGACCTTGAAAACCAAGCCTTTGCCAAAAACGATTCTCGAGGATGGCAGAAACACATCAGGGCCAAGTCAAAGAGATATGCCATTAAAATGGAGTGGATGCCACATGAGCATCCGTTTGCTGGAACCCCCGGCTCTGCGATATCTAACCTCAAGTCAGTGCAATATAGACTGGACAGGATCGGCGCAAACCGGACCGACATCGTGGTCATACATTGGTTCCTGCACATTGCCAGGTCATGTGATCACAATGCATTCCGGGAGCATGTCCGGAAGGCCAAATCAGCCATTGTCCGATTGTTAGAACGTTCCCCAAACGTTCAAATTTTCATTAAGGGTACCCACTCACACACTTACAAGAATGAATACATGCCATTAGAATACATCCGACGGTTTGTGGAACAGGTACTTTATGAAGAATTCATTAACCTTCAAAACAAGGTAACATACCTGGAAGGATGGGAGCTTACAGAGGCCATGGAAAACGACAACGTTCACCCATCTTTTCACATAGTTGATCAAATGGTACATAACTTTATGGCATTTGCGTGCAAGGATATTGATGGTGACTAACGGCAGTTTAAGTCTTGCCAAACCTCTGAACTTCATATGTTGATAATAACTATTATATCCGTAATGGATATTGACCTTATATTTTGTCACGTGTATAAATGAGTTTGGAAGTAACTGTATTGAAATGATAGTTACACACTATACGATGCCAAAGGTAGAAATTCACGATTCGTATATTAAATCATCTAGTCACCAGTCGGCATATCATGATATACCTTTCTGATAAGAAATTTCTTGTTAAAAGACATACATGTACGTGTAATAAACGCATTTCATATATAGTATGCCATGCCACGTGTATATAATTTGTTTATATCATAAAAATGTAAAATTGTATATGATTAATACATGTATATAAAACGTATATAGCACTTTATATATAATATTACCTTTGAACTATTCAATAAGTTTTAATGCGGTAAATAACATCTGACTATGGTTTGCTCACTCTTATAGCAACTAAATATGATGTAGAACAGTTTCCTAGTCCATCAGAATCTGTGTCAAGGACAAATCATTGGCAAATGTTCAATATAGAAAAAAAACTTTAAAGATCACTTTATCTCGTATCACATCACATCGTCCATCTGACCTACTTCACTCACTTATCAAACACTGACCCATTGTGTGGTGGACTGGTATAGGATGTCGTATATCTTTCCCAATCGGCCACCGCCCCGAACATATAATAGACCTAAGTATTATTGAATTAGGTCATTGTGGTAAAGTTACATTGTTATTTATTATAAACTCATTTTATGAAAGTACATTGTAAGTTAACGAATTTGCGGTACAGTTGATATGGACATTAAGGATGTGCTAATGGCTTTCTGACGACTTGTAGATGTGTCTGTTACTGTATCAATACGTGTAATGTACGTATTCCTGGTACAAGTACACAGTAGTAGGTGAAACAGTAAAGCACCATATATCATTGACGCCTGAGGGGTCACTATGATGTCTATAACGTAGTCTGATTTTGTCGATAACGTTGACTTCTTAAGTTAAATATTTAATAAATATTGACTGTGACAACAGTCCGTCAGTATGTTTAATTCCATATTAAATATTTACACAGACCGGTATTTGATTATTTGGGTCAAGATGGGATTTCATTATTTGTGTTGTATACCGTGCCATATCAAATAACAACATGTCGAAGTCATTATTTTTGTATCTGTAAAAAATGCTGATGGCGTAAAAAATCGTTGAATTGATGAAATGAGATCCGTTGCTTTCAGAACTTGGAAAATATTAATGAGTGTATTCGACTTTTAACTCGAGATGGACAACTCGTAGTATCATAGNTGGGGGCTACATGTTTTTAGCTCATCTGGTCCGAAGGACCATGGGTGAGCTTATGCCATACGCCCGTCGTCCGTCCGCCAACCTTTCCTAAAAATCGCTACTAGCTCGGGGTGAGTTCCTATTGCAATGTTAATGAAACTCGGAGTGAATGCTGTTATTGGCACCCCATGTACGTTCAACCTTTCAAACAGTTATTGTGATTTTTGAATGGTCACCGTTGTGATTACACAAGTATCTGCTTAATCATTTAAACACTGTGATACACTGATCATCTCATTCTATCATCGTCAACGTATTGTGTAATACTTCCAATCTATGTTTAACGACTGATGGCATCTATTACAAGTTTGGTTCAAACTTAAAAGTAATAAAATAAGCGTGTTATTTTGTTATACTGAAATGTCATATTTGCATTGCAACGTAAGTCCCCTACAACTATTGTTTGTGTTTTTACTTACTTAGAGGTCAATAAACCATTATCTGATCTACTGCATCCACTGAAATACATGAACTCGTTATTTTTCGTTCATATTTTTCTATTTCTTTCTATCTGTGTTGATTATGTTGATTGGGGGTAAATACTTCATCAATAATATAAGTAAACGTTACCTTTTGTCATACAATAATAATTGTTTAAGTTCATAAAAACAAATATGTAAGTGTATTTTACTCTAGCAAGCAACCTTATCGATGTAAGGTTAGTTTTAAGCATTCATGCAGCCGACATGAAACAGTCAGGCTTCTGTCTACTGGTCTGTTTACTTGATTGAACTGACGCTGCGAATTATAGATAAACATTTCACGTTACACAAAACATTTCTATTAAAAGCGTCACACCTATGCCCGACCCCGGAGCGATACGTATCACACCCATGTCGAGGTTAAAAGGTGCGTCTTTGAGTATTTACCCAAGGTATTTCTCTCCTGTTTACCATACACAGTACATATTGTATTCCCATGTTGGTATATCGTATTACTAAAATAATATTTCTGTTTAGGTTTAAATGTGTTTATTTCCTTTTCGGTGTTTACCAAAGTGTGAGTTGACAACAGATTGACCCGTGTTTATCACAAAATATTACAGATCTTTATGCAATTACTATATTACGTTAGTATGTTTCTGACGTGTGATTTTCAACACTTTTTTTCATTGGTTGGATGAATATAATCCTTAAGAGTGACAATTTGAGTAAGCAATATCTGGCCACACCTACATGTTAGCAAACTGTACTACCTGGGGTTCACTTCCATAAAATAATTAACTAAACCCTTATATGGCTGAATATTTAGAAATCTTTCTGAAGGGCTTTCATATAGTATCCCACATAAGTACACTTTATTATTAAACAAAGAATGAATTTCAGTGATCTAACTCATCTATTCACTCTGCTTATCATGCATGCTCATTTGACTTGATTCGAAAATTTGAAAGTATTTACTTATATTCTTTCATCTTTACCAGATTAACCGAGTTAGTTTAAATAAGTGTTCCTCTTACACATCTGACGTTAAAGAGGCGTATTTTTCTTCTTGCCTTTTAACAATCTAAGTTGAATTAAAATTATCATATGAAATGAAACAGACAACAGAACATTTAATAGAAATGATGCTTTTACAGACTTTATGGGGCATTTGTTACTTCGATCGTGTGTAATAAGATATATAGGGATGTCACCTTACGATAGGAAAGGTAAGGAAGAAATGTATATCACAGTGACAACAAGTTTAGGTTTATGTTATTCGATTCAGTTAAACCAATCGGCTGAAAATAGACAGTGCTCATTCAGAACACAAATTTCGTCACCTAGAAAGAAGTGTTCTTCCTTTGCCAAAGCTCGGTATGGATACTTTCTTACTCAAGGAATTATATATTTGTCTAACACTACTAATATGGTTTATGATATAAAAACATTATCTACTTTATACTTAAAATGAAATAGGATATTGTCACTACTACTTTTTGTTTTGGTCTGTTTGTTTGAAGTGTGACGTCTTTGCAAATGTGTGAGGTCATTCTATGCAAAGATATCATGTTTTACCTGGCATGCAGTATGTCACGTAACGCTAATGAGTTACCCTAAACAAGTGTAGAGTATCTGGTAAAACTTTGTCAGATAATTATTTTCTGAGAACAAAATGTTCTGTTAACACAGAATATTGATATTACAACAAATTGTAAAACGAATCACACCAGCTCACGTGTACAATACGACCAACAAATCAATTGCATTTTATGTCCAGCCGACACAGGTCTCATAGGTAACCAGATTGCAGTCAATTCTAAATTCATGGGATATAAAACATCGCTTTAGACTTACATTTTGTAACCGTTTCACAGAGTTTTTCATTACGATGTGCTGGTGCAATGTATGTGCATGTACACAACCGATTCACAGCGACCCGATTTCTAAAACAATATGACTTTATGTTTTGTGTTTGGTTGTAAAATGAAACAAATAAAAACAGTATATGATGTACGTTTCGAAGGTCTACACTATTGACCTGAGGTTTTGCACCATCTAGATGGGATATTGATGTCTACTAGTTATATAATTAACCTTTACCTAACAGGGAGAGAGGAAGACGTCTGTTGCCCTTATTTTACGTAACGGTAAGTATGTTATAGTTCCTACAACTGTGTGTATTTGAAAATACACATAAGGAGATGGTGTCAATACTTCCAACTGTTAACTCGACCTTATCTCCTCTTTGATTTCGTGTTACATTTCAATAAGAAACAACTATGCATTACGTTTTGTTTTCGTATGAAGCATTTGTAACAAAAGAGACCCTATCAGTAAGAGTCATGTATGTAGAGAACGTTTTCTACTTGATCACAAGGAATTTAAGCAGAGACTATTTTCCCTCAGTAGTTATGTACCAACCTTCTTTGTTATTTCTAGTTTACAAAGTTTTGTGTTACTAGTTAACCCCTATTTTATTGGTCGTAAAATATATTACGTTTATATAAAGTATACGATCGCCATTATGACCTACGATATAGCAGTAATATACATGTACCAATACAGACAGTTTTGCCGATACCATATAACACCATATGAGGATTACATCCCCTGGAATGGGCTATACTATATGTTTAAGGCAATCATCATTGACAGAGAACAAACCTGAATCCTAGACATTATCAAACAGTCCATTGAAATAGTAGCATTATCAAAATATCAAATAACGTCTAGAATTTTACAACATAATTCACTAACTGTTAAAATTTGATGCTTAATAAAAATAACTTTAATATCTTCCTATGTTTAAGTTGAGCCGCCATATTGCAAACGACGACAATAGTTGACTAAGGCGACAATAATCAAAACTTAGTTTATGAAAACATTTCACGTCGTAAAGGTGCCAATATTTAGATTTATATTCTCATGCAGTAATCGGCAAGGTGAAGATATGCTAAATAAACTCATAAAATTGCCAGATTACGATATCTCAGAAATAAATCTGTTGCATAAATGAATGTTAACATTTAAAATATATACCTCTAACTTATATATTAAAAAGAAACGAAATGAATATTTCTTTCTATTATTGTTTATTCTGAAACAACTTTAAAAGTTACAATTGATGCGTTACATTAAATATATTTATGCTTCAAAAGTGTTATTTTTCGAATTGACACATTAGATATGAAAAACATGGTAATGATATATGTGAGGTATATTTATATACAAAATATGTACCTGATATGATATAAATTGAAAAAAAATCAAAATAAACGAAACAAAAATATTTATCTACATGAATTCCAAGTTGTGTATTGCAAAACATAGCACTTTTCCATTGTTTGTACTATATATTTTTTCTTTCAAAATATATGGCAATGTCCGGGTGTGCTGAAGGATGTTTGAAGCCTTTGACTCGCGAGAGTTGTGAGTTGTTATTGTCTCCAGATTCAGCACAAGTTCCCCAATCAGAGATCACTGTCATATTGCACTAACACCACAAGGATTATCAGATTATTTACAACACAGATATTGATACAGCACCACGAATGTCCCTAAATTATATGCAACTCATGAAATGACCTGCAAAACACACGTTTCCTGGAGTCCTGCAATGTGCCATTGAATCATGTTCGTGTTCTCTTGCTGTTCATTCATATTTTCGCCATCGCTCCACTTGAACTGTGAGGATGTGACGCTTCAAACATTTTCTTGAATCTGATGGTGCATGCTACTGCTCTCAGTGAAGCCTTTTGTTTTGCTCTAGTTGATTTTGACATTATTCCCTGTATTGGTCGTTCTGCTTTTACCGGGACCTCCACTGGTTTTGGCCTAAGTTCATCAAGCACTTTCTGGAAAATGTCTGACCCTTTCGGGAGTTTGTCTCTTGATATGGTCTTTATTGTGTCTGTAGAATCCGTCGAGTCCCTTGAATGGTCACTGCAGTCCGAGTAATTCGACCCCGAATATGTCCTCGATCTGAACTTTGGTAGAACTGTCGCCCGATGCTCGTTGATGGCCTCGCCCTCCATGTTAATTGATTAAATCCCTTTACGGCCTCTCTAATCAAACATAACTTCCGAACGCACTGGTTTTTCTGCGTAGTTGATGGAAATGTTCAAATGTGTTGAAAAAAATAAAGGATTATCTTCAGCCTTCCTGGAAGAGATTAACTTGACAGGGAAGAAGACTTATTCTGTTACAAGGCGTTCACAATATTGCGTCACCGATAGAACACAGTGTTACAGTAAAGTATAATCCTTGACTCCGTGATGCGCCGTAGTGTCTGTTCGATGTGGTCTCTAGGAAGTGTATGACAGCACCTCGTTCGACTGTTTATATACCTGTATACAGGATGGTATATATCGATAACAGGTCAATTATCCCTTGTATCTATAAGATCTTTTTAAAGTGTCAAAACAGATTTTATTTTTCTTGTAAATTGATTGTGCTCCTTTGAATATCATTTATTGTTAATACTTTTGACAAACAAACATTCAAGGAGAAAGAGCTCGAGATTAAAAGCCAATTACTGTGACGCGCCAGGCTACCTGTGCTGACCAAGTTCGATTTACCTGTTTTCTAATAAGGCAAATTCGACGTAAACATGCGAAAGGTGAAGGACCTCTGTATTTTAATCGGGAGCCAATACATTTACCTTCACTCACTAACTGTTCAAGCTTTGTGAATAATCTACAGAGGGCAATCTAACATTAGCTTACTCATTATGTGTCTGACTAGATCCGTTCTTGGCAATTTTGCCGCTATTACAGTCTATATAGGATATATTGTCTCGATATATAAGTTCATTATCATATATAATTGTACTGGACGCTTGTAAGAATACACTTAATATAGTATTAACACTTTATTAATGTTCAATATATCGCACAAAAAATATAATGGTATTCATGCACGAGTACACATATGTTATTTGAGAATAAAGTTTGAACTGTCGCTTCGCCCATGTTTCGGAGACGTTCAATTAATTTTTAAAAGGATATTCCATTTACAGTATATTAGGGTTATTTCTATAATGTATATGTCATTAGAACCATGTATTGTATAGGCTAATTCCCATATGGACAACATTTAAACGGGTTGCAATCTCAGATATAATTAAATACTCATTTTTTGTCGATTCTTATCTAACTTATTGATAATTGAGTAAACATGAAAGTAATAAACTCCAGACTGTCAATCAAATGAAACTTAATTTGGTTATCCAAATATATGGATTCAAATGTAATTATGGAACACTTCAATTAAAACTTTAGCTAAACTGATTTTATCACCATGGTGCACATCTTAGAGATCGATGACTAAACACTAAACCAGTAAGTCACTAATAGTCTGAAATGTATTTGTAGAATCAGTTAGTACACTTTCGTGAATGATCAATTACATGTCATTGAACATTTCAGCTTAATTCTTCACTTGCCTCGATTTTCTACCGTTTTGTTGAATATTTCAGCTATAAATTAAATTACTAAGTATGTAAGTTGACGAATCCTGAAACTTTTTCACATCAGTACAGTGTATTTAGAAACATTATCAATATCAGGAATTTACATATATTGTGTAATTGACAGGTAAAGCTATGCTGGCATTGTTGACCGGTAAATATCATCATGACAGATTTGATTATCAAATACTTCAGACATAAAATTCTTCAAACGTTTTTATTGATTAATAATATAGAATGTACTAATTATCAACGTAAATATAGCAATTAACAAAGGAAAAAGACAGCGCTTAACCAGTCTATGTGGTGTTTAACTACACCTATCTAAGCGTTAAACACTTATACCGTGTGTGCCTGTTTTGTCCTGGTGTAGCTGCGTTTTGGCCGTGTTATACAATAACACATGGCTGTCGTAGGAGGAAGATAACATAGTTGTATAGGAATATCTAAAGTACTATGTGACAGTGACGCGGAAATCTTGTATCAAAATACTTTTTTTATCAATTTAGTAAATATGGGATTAATTGGTCGCCATTGTTTGCAAACCCGGCAGTGCCCGACTACCAGGAAGTTGCTTTGTATAGATGTCCTCATACCTTTCATATTTTGATGATTACAGTGTACTGAAGTCATGTCTAGCTTGTAATGTCACTGGATAACCTAAGTTGCACCAATACAATGCTGTTACGCTTTTCGTTTCCTGCATACTACACTTTGACCTGAGAATAATTAAGCTTATCAAGTCGACAAAATGAATCTAAAGATTTGTGAACTGGAAGAAAAGGCAAAATATCACTTACCAATAGCGTGTAAAGTACCTGAATTAACATTTAATACTATCTTTTAGATCAAAATTCAAGGCATGGAGATTTTAACAGCACATTAAACTTTGTGTATTGATCTTTATCTTTTAATATACACCACAACAAAAATGAAAAACAAGTATTTCAGTTCGTTTTCAGACCCAAAAAGAAAAATCCTTCTCCGAGTAATTTAAAAGTCGACGCCCTGGCTGCGAGAATCTAACAGGGATCGATAATGCCCTGCAGATGTGGGTAAACATAATGTAATGCTACGACGAGGTTACTGACCAGGCGTGATAAGTTACATGTTACACCGTAAACACAACCAATGAACCAGTTCGCTGTGTGTGGTGACGTACTTGTAGCAGTAATTGATGGAACAGTTCTGAGTTGAAATGGAAGGAAGAACTTGACCGGCGTGTATATATGTGTGTATTCCGGTATTTTACGGTGATATCACATTCACTAGTAAGCAATTAGAGAGATTAAAATCCTACTTGGGGCCACCAGTATAACCGACAGAGACACTTAAAACCAATAGGTTTAACTTTTTATGTTTTCTATTAAATTGGGATTTATTTAAATAGTGCTGCGAACGTATATGAACTATTGTCCATGGAAAACATTTAAAATGTCAAAGAAGATATCCAATCTACACATTCGTAGTTACAAACGAATAAAGCGTAATAAGTTCAACTCCTCATGGTTTATTGAACTAAATCAGTGATAAAGTGTATCGATTTTTTTACAGCATATTGTTGACTTGAGTAGTGGTCACTCACCTGTAAACGTTCAGGTGATGTCAATATCATTGTCCTACCATATAAAGCGATAAATGTGTTATATGTTGTCAATATTTGTATTGTGCGTCGGATTTATTACTTGGTCGATAAATTGAATACTTCTATGGAACCAAATTTTCTTAAATAAACAGAAATCGTGGTCGAACCGTTTTACTAAGTGGTTTTTTTTCTTTTCATGTTTATAAATAAAAGTATCATTATAGCATGATATACTTCTCTCCTTAGTTTTACTATTTCTGTCAGTCTCCAGTATAATCGGTATACATGAACATGTATGTATATTGAGGCGTGATTATCTTAGAAATAGAGGTATAAAATATACAGTATAGGTTAAGGTATTAGAAACATGTCTTGTGATATATATGATATATATATTATATGACACAAAATATATCATATATGATATTTCATTTGATTGAAATTTTCGTTTCGATATAAGATACACTTACATCTTAAATAGAACGAGATTATGTGGCATTGAAAACGAGAAATCAGTAATGAAACGAGATGTCATATATATTACAGAGTCATAGTACAATGTACATTATTTATTATAAACTTTACATTGTATCAGAAAATGTATATTCTATACTTTATAAAATTTAGCATATCCTGATAAGATATCGTATGCAGTTACATGAAGGAGTTTGAATCATTATAGTTTGGTTTGTCGTCTCAAAGTGCTGTCTACGTTTTGGATGAATTATGAGACAAATACTGTCACACAGAAAACCTGTATTACAGTGTTTAATTAACATAAAAACTGTAAATCCATTCAATTGTTTAATATTCCACATAAGTTTTATTACACAATTTGAGCAAAAGAGACAAAATTACCCGTCTTACCATCTTACAGGTATACAGGTGGCTTCCAATAAAATTAAATCCTGTATATGTGCATTGTAAATTATTTCATTATTGACAACGCAATACTATGGCTAAAGGCCTCCACAATCACTAACCCTGTGTCACTACACATTATGATACAGTTAACTTGTGTTTGCCATGTCTTCCATTGTGTCGCGATTTTGACTTTCCGAGTCCGACTCAGAGTTTGATACACACTCTGACGAGCTGCCATCATTAATAGACAAGGACACATCATCACTCATATCCGTGTGTCCTCGTTCCTCCTCTGCTTCTACGTCGGTACCTTTGGGAGAACGGAGGAAACATATATCCTGTATCACTTGATGAAGCATTTCGGAACCCCTTGGGAGGTCACCTTTACTTTTTGTTTCAGTCTTCATCCAATCATTTTGATCGGCAAAGCAAAATGCATCGGTGAAAAATATTTCTTCGAAAATAGCCTTTTTGAATTGTTCATGGTTTCTTTGTAGAACTCTGTCTTTCACGAGTGTTGTTTCTGTTTCCAACCTCTGGAAACCAAGCTCCACAGCAATGTCCATCTCACGGACGTAAGTGTATCCTCTGGGTCGGAAAGTCATTTTGCTGGTTAGATAAACACCACTTCAAATCACTGGAGTTTCCGTTACAAATGATTGAAGAAATATAGACAAATGACAACCAGCATCATGTATCCAACTTCCTCTTAGTCTTAGAGGTTGTATATTCCTCTATATCTATTGGCGATAACTCAGCAACATGGGACCATTTCGTGTGTGTTTCCGATTATTCTGTGGTCGGGCACGATCTCGGTGAATTTCCAATGATAATATTTAGGGGTTTGGTCTCTATCTGATTAAACTTTCTATAGATTGTATTCACATGAATGTTTAATCTAAGGTGTAATGTAAATACTAGAGCAAATTAATGGTTAAAGGTCTTCCATTGGAGAGAGAGAAAGTTGGCCAGGTGCTGTATTGATGTGAATAAAGCGGTAATGGGCTATCACAACATGCCAGTTTAATTCCTGTAATACCCTATTATTAACTTGAATAAAATGAGATCGATTTCTATAAACCCGGCGTTTTAGACCAAACTATCTGTATCCACTTCGACTAGAGTAAACAGTTGTTCTATTAGTACAACCCATGTACTGTATACCATGTTAGGCATTATAGTAAGTGAGCTTGGTTATCAGATACTAGTCAAATCTGAAAATCTGTCACTTTGATATGTTTATAGACATGAAAGGTAGCTGAGATATGCAGGAGGACCTTAACTTTTTTATTTTGAGGAACTCGTTCAAAGTTTTTTGGATTTATTTAGATTTTTAAAACATCGCAACATACATGATTTCCTTTTTTGATAAAAGCTTAATCCCCGTTCGAAAATGACAAGGCTCTGTTTTAAATACTCTTCAACACTAGTACTCTGAAGAGAACATGCATTGTTTAACGTGTGTATTACAATGTAACCTTCTATAATTTTACTAGTTTACCATATCCGAGTGATATCTACTTCCCTGTGAATGTCCGTTTATCTCTATAGAACCTGTGAAACACGAGTAGCATTGTGACTACACCTGGTGAAAATAGGAACGACTGTCGTACTGTTTTCAAAGGAAAGTCTAGTGAATAATTACAAGAGAACCGGTATCTGTCACAAAGGACACTTTGTGAAAATATGTGCTCGTGTGCAAACATCAATAAGTATATGCATTTGACATTTTTTTTAAGTCATTTGTTAACCACCTTTGCAATTATCCAATCTACTCTGTATTCTGGTAGTGTGTACGTTTACGTGTTTGTGCTTAATTGTTTGATCCTTACACTCCTACAGTTTAAGCCATGACAATATAAGCCGTTACATGTAGAACAGTAAGATTGTCCAGGTTATGAAGGGAGCTTTTCATCCGACAATTGTTTCGTGTTTAAAAAAATATTTTAAACAAAGTTATAATGGGCCGTCTAACACTGCAATAGTTCTAGAGCTTGACAATTTTAAGAGCATGTTTTTTTTTATAACACGTCAGTCTACATGACCAAGCCTTAAATCCTTACCAAAAATAACAATTTTCATTGCAAAGGTCATTCGGTTTAAATACTTTACCAAATGTTTTTTATATATATGTAGACATGATATAAGCCGTGCCCCGTTATGTTTACATTGTTGATTAAATTTGACGTCATCAATACTTCCAAACACTTATTCATATCTTATAGCATCGTCAAACTTCATGATATTTGTTATGGGTCAATTGTTCAGTGTTTGTGATACTGCCAACTACACTGACAATATAATTTACACAACGTGTATTATCACTGACATATGAAGATAATGAATAATTAGGAAATGAGAAGTGTATTTTGTATCTATTTTACGAGTATAGATAGGGGCGCGATATATATACACAACCGATCAACCGTGACATTTACGCCAATAGTAATAGCACGCTCTTTTATTAACAAGGTCGATAGTGTTGTAATCCCCGACTGTTAATAATTCTGTATTCAAGGTCTGTAAATTCAACATAATACCGTAAATACTGAATTCTGGTATTTCTTGACTATTTATGTGGATATCTTTTGAGCATGTTCTGTCAAGTATGTGTAAAAATAGAATAATTTACTGTGCGGCTATTCAACCGAACCTGCATTCAGTAAAGGTCGACTATAGTTGATTATCACCGTGTTCCTTTCTTTTGCTGTCATTCCTTTTGTTCTCCATTCTAATTCTTTTACATCAGTTGTCCATTCGTGTTCCTGACATTTGACCTGTATGACTTGTATGACCCTGTTTGTGTAGTTACCCAGTTTCGTTTCAATATGTTAACATAATTATTATTATTTAATGTTGTATCTACTTATTTCATCACCGGACCACTTTGTTATTGTTCAATATAAACTACCGACACACTGAGATACAAGTATAGAAATGTAAAGGATTCACTTTCTTATTTATTCTATCGCTATCAGATACAGGCCATGCATTCTAGTGGCGGTATCTGTCTAGTATCCTCTAGTAGCTGATCATATTTTGACTAGTTCAATATAATTTAGTAGTTATCAATCATGTTTATTGCATTGTGTTCAACCAGTAGCTATAGTTAAAACATGAATACATGTCAGCATGGACACTTTGTACATATTTAAGTTTGTATTTTCTTACAGATATAGGTTTATGTAGATAGCAGAGTTTATAAATATAAGTTTATAAACCCTACAAATTTTGCAAATATAAAATATCTTTAAACATTATTCTTTATTTCGTATAGTTTAAACTAACCAGCGTTTGATCGTTTGAGTCATACACAATTAAATCCAAATTTAAGTAGAAAATGTCATTTTTATTAACATATCTATTTCATACATGTAAAACATGATACAGCATAATACATCACAATGTAGCACAAAGCTCTAGTAAAACGTGTATTACATTAACATATATAATATTGCACATTGCTTAATCTCTTTAGTGTATATACATCGGTTACAACTCCATGCACACATTAATGTAAATATATGATATCACAGCTACAACTTTTATATTACGGGTCGAGTTGTTCAGAGAAAAATTCACTCAATAAAAACGTAACTTAATTTTAAAAACAAATCTTTTTTAAACGGCTGAAAATATACAGGTATTTCATTTATTTTGTTTTAAAATAGTGATATAAATCCAGTTGTTATCAGTTTTCACTACAAAATTTTCGGTAATTATCCCTTAAGCTATCCGCGCTTTGATAAGAAAAGCCCGGAATTCATCAGATAGTATCTTGGCACCTTACGGGCGTTTTATTTTTATTTTTGTTAAACGTACAAGCGACAATGTAGTCTGGATACCGCTTAGCTCAAGATGAAATGACACTGTATTATTCACCTTAATCATGACATCATGACCTTCTAAACTTTGTTATTATTCTACTTTTATACTTTATATCCTTATTTCATACTAATTATCCTATTGTCATACTGAAGGTTCTAATTTCATACTAATTATCCTGCTACAATACTCAATATAATTTGATACTAAATATCCAACTGCCATACTCATTATGCTAATTACATACTGAATATCCTACTGCCATACTCATTATGCTAATTACATACTGAATATCCTACTGCCATACTCATTATGCTAATTACATACTGAATATCCTACTGCCATACTCATTATGCTAATTACATACTGAATATCCTACTGCCATACTCATTATGCTAATTACATACTGAATATCCTACTGCCATACTCATTATGCTAATTACATACTGAATATCCTACTGCCATACTGAATATACTAATCTCAAACTAATTTTCCTACTGTGATACTCAATATCCTAATTATATACTCAGTATCCTACCGTCATACTACGCATGCTAATTTCACATTTAGTATCCCAGTGCCGTTACACTTTGTATATACATGTACAATGGTATGTGATTATTGATATATAAACACAATGCAGCTGGCTACCATTGGCGTAGAAAACATAAGCTATTGCAAAAATAAAACACTTCAAGTTCAAAGTTTTAGCTTCAACAGTTTTCAGTTCTGGTACGTTTTTCAGTCCACGGTTGGCTGAACCTCAATCACCATGGACAGAAAACCTTCAATATTCATTGTACTTTCAATACAAATGCACCGATATTGTCCTTAACAACATTCCATATTTGTACCCCGTGTAAATAAAAATACGTGGTTAGTCAAACTCCAGCATTGTCTCATTGTCCTTCACTTCCAAGATAAGCTTAGAAACATTCATCTCGAAACGTATCGTACGCTACGGTTCACACCTCCCTTTCGACAGACCAATCGTAAAACGCCTGCCGTTACATCACAAGCGAATCATGATGATGTAAGATAAAGTAATTCCTTCCTCTTGTTACGACAGATCGTTCTGTGTCTTTGATAAGTCATTTGTTAAGCTCTTGTCGGAAGAAATGGTCAGAATATCATCATTAAATGTGGTGATGTCTTCGACCACATTTTTCTGGCTTACACTAGCTGTATCAAAAGATAAGAATCTTGATGAAAATTACTCAAGGCAACTGTTTGTTCATACAAGTGTAGGTTCGTTTGAGTATTTGTTTCTGGAACCTCACAGTGTGTAGATTTTCACTCGCAGACTTTGTTCTGTGTTTTCGTCGGCTTTCTCCGACATCCTTTCCCTTTGTTTGAAGGTCGTCCATGACCTTCTGGAACAGATGTGATCCTTTTGGTAGATCTCCACGGGTGACATTCTCCAGCGTTCTAAACGTAAGTCTTCTAACTTCGTCCGTATCATCTTGTTCAAACAGTAGCTGATCATCTAAAGCATTCTGGAATTTCTTGTGTTCGAATTCCAATAAAGAATCGTTGATAAGATAAGACTCCCTGCGGCCCTGACAAGCGAACTGTACCCGCTTCTCCATAAGTTTGGTATGTATACGTCTTGAAATAACGACGGAATTCCTTATTATGACTCTGTCCAGGAATGCTTTTGGTTGATGATGTAAACGTGTGCGCTAATAAGGTATAAGTGGGCCTCAGATCAAAATAGATCGATCCTAGCAAATCATCGACTAACGATCCGCCAAGCAGTTGCATCAGTTTGTAAGGGAGACCTAACGGGACCGGTATTTATATTGGCCTCAGATTATGCCCAGGTAAGGCGTACTGACCGTAAGGTGACAAGTAAACACAGCGCACAAAGACAGGAAATTCTTCAAGTGTACTCAATATTGGTTCACTTCCCTTTCGTGTAATCCACGTCAACAAATGCCACGCAAACAAAGGCTGGTAGTCTACAACCGGACAAATATGATGGAGCCAATAACCCTGGAGCCTAATGAAGTGGAAATGTTTAAACGGATGCGGTCAGGGTGGCCAATGATTTAAGTGGAACGAAATATATCATTGTTTCATTTAGAAAATTTCCTTTTTTGACAGATCTGATAAGAGTAGGATGATATTTAAACGTAAAGGAACACATTGTGTCATTGTTTCACTTACTTACGTCATTTGAAATCGAAACTGCTCAGTTATGCACGGTGTACGTCTTAGTCCTCGTGACAAGTAAGCATGGGTACTAAATCAACGTGTTTGTTTTTATTTATTATTTAACCACATTTTACTTAAAATTTAATTTTTTGATTTTTTTGTTTTGTTTTGTAAATTGTTTGGAACTAATGCAAATAGATTGTTGCAAAATTTAAGATTCGCACGATCAATAAAACTTGACACCAATACGTGTATTAGTGTACTGTAGTGGTCCCGATAAATCCCGGTATATTGATAGACGCAGGTGACCGACCGTGAACGACACACAATGGTATACCTATACTACTTGTTACTGCGCATTAAATACTGGATACACGTATACGTCAGCGATCACCGGTACGTTTACATTTTATCATTAAACGTGAGTCACAAATATAATTTAACAATTAAAACATTTTACTAGATCTTAAATCATTCGTTTTAAAAACAAAAGGATCGATAAATTACCATTAACCTGTCAAACTGTCGACAGAGATAGTACTATTTCACTTGTTTTCAACACTAATGGTTGCTATTTCATGAACACTTGGACGTAATATCAAAAAATTATAATCTCAAAATTGTCACTTGGTTTCATTTGACCAAAATTTGATGGACAGCATATGTGCACACCTTCATCCAAGACGTTTTCAACAGACTGTAAGTATTCCATTGAGACTAGCAGTGCCCCCAACTACTGCCAATCTTATAGGTATGCTTATGAAACTTTATGTATCATTTTATTTCTGATTCAATTCAAATGTACAAGCGGAAAAAATAAACCGAGCAATATAATTTCAAAACGCACACTGACAATTTGTTTCAGAATTGTGAAAATCGCATTTCATCGAAGATCGATACATGTAAAATTGCCAACCGATCTCCGATTTCATCGCGAGGGTACACGAGGTTTATCCTAATCCAGTTTACATTTGTATAGTGGCAATGCAGTAATGCTCGCATTGCACCGACGCCACGCAGATCCAACAAGATTTTTGAAAATATACTCGGGAATGTCGTTCCAGGTGCGAGCGGAAAAACTCAGCCTACGTCAGAGGCTGATTTGGCAGTTGACGTAGCCGACGTTGCATCTTG
The DNA here is from genome assembly GCF_002113885.1 of Mizuhopecten yessoensis. NCBI lineage: Eukaryota > Metazoa > Mollusca > Bivalvia > Pectinida > Pectinidae > Mizuhopecten > Mizuhopecten yessoensis. Next base: position 65,170 of record NW_018404542.1, read on the forward strand.
TTTCATACGTGATCGATTGGCAAATGGTCATGTGATACTGAAAGTCATGTGATACTGAAGGTCATGTGATAAGGTCATGTGATACTGAAGGTCAAGCAAACACATCCACATTCTACTGAGTCAGGAATTAGTAATAAAACGCGCAACGTGTGGTCTAAGCATTGCCATGCTTCAGCGAAACGTAATGTGGTCGCATAAACGGGATGCCGGGAGCTTGCAGGATTTCATTGCGGTAGCGTGCAGCAGTCAAATTTCAATCATTCACCAACATAGACGTTCTGACATTCGATGTTAATGCCATGTACACTATCGCCGCAGAGAGGACAGCGTTCTACGAAACAATTGTCCTGAAAACGTTCCCCATCGCGACGGTACACTTTGAATGTTTTACGCCGTCAAATCTACAGTTTCGAAGCGGTTTCGCAAGTGTACATCACATATGTAATTGTCCTGACAAAATTACTTCACAGGCAGACGTCTTGGCTTTACGTGGTCCTTCGTATGACCAAACTGCTGGACGCGTCTCAGTAAGACATGAAAAGTGTTCCGATGCACACCAAAACGTATGTCAACAACAGCAACAACCAGTCAAATTCATTACAACCGCTTGGTTGCGGACATTTACACTCAGCTTTCACAAAGCTTACCAAACGCGTTCACCGGGAATAAGTTTGTTTTTACACAACAGTTAGTATCAAAGTCGGTACGATTTGCCAAACTTACTTGCAAGAAGCGAAAAAGTTGTTCAGTAGTTAACTTAAAAACTGTTCATGAAGTTTAAATATAACTCCAAAATGTGTTCTCCGTACTTGAAGGGATGGTTACTGACAAATGAACCACAATGTATACGTAGTTAGCCAGGATAACATGCTACGACAATGAGACGTGACAGTTTTAATGATGATGATCGCATGTATTGTCCAGTGTTGTTTTTATTGATCGTGTATAATTGTCAACTGTTGGCATAGTGATCATGTGTAATTGTCACCTATTGTTTATAGTGATAGTGTGTAATTGTCAACTGTTGTTTATTGTGATCGTGTGTAATTGTCAACTGTCGTTTATAGTGATCGTGTGTAATTGTCAACTGTTGGTATAGTGATCGTGTGTAATTGTCAACTGTTGGTATAGTGATAGTGTGTAATTGTCAACTATTGGTATAGTGATAGTGTGTAATTGTCAACTACTGGTATAGTGATCATGTGTAATTGTCAACTGTTGGTATAGTGATCGTGTGTAATTGTCAACTGTTGGTATAGTGATCGTGTGTAATTGCCAACTGTTGTTTATAGTGATCATATGTAATTGTCACTAGTTGTTTTAAGTGATCATGTTTATTTGACAACTGTTGTGATCGTGTATGATTTTCACCTATTGTTTATAGTGATCGTGTGTAATTGTCAACTGTTGTTAATGGTGATCGTGTGTAATTGTCACCTGTTGTTTATAATAATCGTGTGTATTTGTCACCTGTTGTTTATTGTGATCGTGTGTAGTTGTCAACTGTTGTTTATTTTGATCGTGTGTAATTGTCAACTGTTGTGTATTGTGTTCGTGTGTAATTGTCAATTTTTGTTTATTGTGATCGTGTGTAATTGTCACCCGTTGTTTATAATAATCGTGTGTAGTTGTCAACTGTTGTTCGTCATCAGCACAATCTGTATATCGATAGTCAGGAAAACATTTGCTCAAAATAACATCAATACTAACCCGTACCAAAAAAAAATGCATTATGTGTCACTGCTATTTGGTAAATGACATATAAGTTAATCATCAGTATACGTATACTTGTTAAAAAACGAAAGTCGTATTCATTAAACGTCATAAAGTTTATTAACACATTCGTACACATTGTATATGCTAATATTAAAAAAACAAAATTCAAACATTTCTCTGCAACAAGTTCTAATACTACATGTGCATACGTGTCGTAAATGACTAATACATATTGATACTATAAATAGACCATAAATATATATGCATGAATACAAGTTAAATGTTCACAATATACTAACACTCTCTCCTTTTTTTTAATTTTCTTTGAAATCGTTTGTCCACCAGGAGAAAGCGGAGCACTTAACACTGTCAGAAATTAACGAAACGTGTTGAGGTATGAGTTAGTGTTCGTTAGACGCCTTTAACAATGTTGTTCCTGAGTGAAACAGTTCAAGTCAAGGCTCCTACATTTAACGATTAAGACGAGTGAGTAACGGCTATATCTTAAGACACCAGACGATACAGTAATCTTCCAAAATTCAGATAAACAAAATAAATATTCACTCAGGTTCCTAAAAGCACTATGTTGCTGATATCATATCCTCCATTGATATTAACGCGAGAAACTTCCATCGTCGGTGCAGATTGATTTGTTTTGGGTTTTTTTGTGTTTTCAGAACTCCTTAATTTTTGCTCCAATCTGGTTGCGGAAGTTAGACATCTTGTTGCTACTTTTCCGTTGTATTGGACGTCCCGCCTGTATGTTCGATAGAGTGAGAATTGTCTGCGATGGTTTCTTTCATTATCTCCTGGAACGCGCTGGACCCTGCAGGCAGCATTCCACGCCCAATTTCCTGTGCCGTTTTAGCAATCAACTTCCGGTTGTCGGTGCTGTTGTTTTTCTCATAAACAAGATTGTTATCCAAAGCATTTTGAAACTTTCGGAACTCGAATTGCAGCAAAGGGTCGCTGATGATGGGATCGTCTTTGGGAGGACTCCCTCGGGATAGCTTGTCCGCCATGTCGTCTGGACTGACGCCTTTGAGAGGAGCTCATTGTATTGACTAAACACATTATATAGACATTAATGTTGAGGAGCCAACACGAGTGTTTACTCGTCTACTGTTTACCTAATTAGGTCGGGTATACGGCCCCCTCCCACGGGTGTCAGATAGCATGTATCGAACGTCCGTCTGTTTACAAGTATACTCCGGTCATAAACTGTCATCACGTGGTTCGTTAATATGCTAGCATAAAACGCTTAATGTGTAGATTATATTCGTATTATAACACAATAATTAAACCCTATTTGTCTATTTAGCGAGGATGGTCAGTTAACTGTACACACATTGCATTGGTCAACAGAGGATCCGGTGGACTTGTGTTTGCACTGCTCTGTGTACCTGATGTATAATTATTGTACCATACTATTTATTGTCTGACGTTGACGAACAACAGCGCTGGGCGATAGTATTATAGAAAAACAATGCTGGATTACATACTTTAAATCGTCCTTTACACAAACGTTTAATAGAAAGAAAATAATGCAGCAGCGATCTTATTTTGGCACATTAAAGGTCATGAGGTCGGGATTGAAGGCTTGGCAACAGGCCCGTGCGCTCGGATCGCTGGTACAAGGATGTAACGGGACGACTTGGATCTGACCTCAAAACCTGGTCGTAAACTAACTGTTAACCAACGATCTTCAAACAGCGTGACGGACTATATTTGTTTCCTTAAAATAACATATGTATGTATGGTACAGTATGAAACAACAATATTCAAGATTCAAGATTTATTCTATTTTTAGGCCAAATTCCCATCAGTTCATGATACAGAATACAATGTATGGAAAATGTATAGAGATACAGAGTGAAAGTGATATGTGAAACGCCAAATTAACATTTATTCAAATAATTGCACCAATCTTCAAATAAATGAAGATAAAGATACGGTTTAATAATGGATACAATTTGTATATTTGGATCTGCCTTTCATTCAATAGAAGATATCTTCAAATAAGACGAGTTAAACCTGTTTTCAATTGAATTCAATCAAACTGGAGATACAAGATGTATCTTCAATTTAAGTGTACCTTTCTTTAATTATTTAACGATAGGTGAAATTATTTGAATATACATTTGTATGTTAATTTGGTGTTGCATTGCGAAACAGACTTTTCGTTATCGTAAATGATGTGCTTAAAATTATACCGGAACATGTGAGACCAATATAACTTATAGTTATACAAAGGTATAGTCAGTGTTTTCTTTGTCACTAAGACGACGGTCGGACCAGAGAAAGTTTACCGGTGTCTTGATCATGTATGGTCAAACTACATATACAATTGCCTACATTAACACAGATCCGGGTCAGTCCGCCAGTACTAGGTCGCCACGCATGCGCACTGGTGTTACCAGGTGTATATGTTATCACGCTGAATCTCGGCCGATATCGCATCACATCTACGTCTTATAACAGATACAATCGGAAAATAAAATGGATGTATGTTCAAACCATAAACTAGTGTGTATCAATTTCTTGTTCCAGACCTTTAAATGGTCTTAGATTTTCAAGAATATTTAAATACCCATCAGCTTGACATACACACAGTGTGTATATCGCTGTGAAGTGATGTGTATATATTTATATAGTATTAACGTGACTTCGTGTTTTTTCGTGGTATCGAACCACTTTATTGCGTGTTAAATTGATTAAATCAGCAAGCAGGATATTACATATATAGAGGATTTTAACGCTGAAGATAATAGGATAAATTTGTTTTACATCACTCATCTTATTTTTCATTCTGTATTACTAACTTTATAGAAGAACAAAATGTTTCATCTTTTTCGTGCATACTTTAATATTTATAATATATGTATTCAATGTTTCAATTCTTCTAGATACAGAAGTTCTTAAAATGTCATTGCCTCGGTGTAAAATTGATAATATTATTGTATCTTGTACCACTGTTGTAATTATCTGGCGACCAAAAAATGAATACCTGTTTAATAATGAATATAAACTAAGTTTACGATTTAAAGATTTCCTATTTTAAAAGAAAAAAAAATATTCTCCAACAACTTTTTTTATTCTTCACGTGTAAATAATACACTTTTAGTGAGAAAACATTAAAAGTAATATAACAATTACATGCATGTATCGGTCACCAGAAAGGCTAGCATAGTTGGAGACCGCCTCGTAAACTAAGGTCTCCGTGGTAATATCTACCACTTCATGGCGCTGCAACTATATGACTCGACCAAGTTCAGATGGTATTCATGCCAGTTATGAATGCCATGGCCCACGTGTCAATATTATCTCTTCTTTAATTGTGATGTTGATTCACGTCGACCCTCCATTAAAGATACTTTTTCCTTTTTATGAAATAAGCAAAGTAATACACGACACAACACATCCTGTCAAGCTAGATGCTGAAAATACTGCAAACGCTTTCATTTGCGGATTCATTATCAATATGAATGCCAGGTAAATGTTTATATGAAACATGAAAGAAGTTCAATCCTTAACTAACAGACTTGAAATCGGCATAACATGTTTATTTTTAGTAAAATGATCTCAACTGCCGATCACTCATCGAACTTACGGCAAATTAAGTTGCTATGCAACGCTATTTTCGCGTCATAATTAAAGGTGTCATGCAATTCATTTTCTTGCATTTTTTCATAGTAAAACTCGCATCAAATGAATTTGATTGTTTGGAATAGAAAAAAAGCACATGTAAACTTAATTATATACTGTACTGGAATCATTGTAATGCTTGCATCGTACCTGTATACAGATTAGAGGAGATTGCATTCATAGCGCTATGACCGTGAATGGATCAGTGTCATTTTGATGCTTCTCCTCTCGACTCACAAAGCACGTATCGTAGGAGGCAAACATAATAAGATAACGTAAGTCTGATCGAATACTTTCGTTAACTCTGACGATACAGACACATCAACATCGCAAATTATAGGTATTATCTAAATTTAAATCACTAATAAATTTCGAACTTAATATGCAAATTTATACTTTTTGATCGGAATATTAATGTAAATATGCAAGACTACTCACTTGTGTTTTTTCTAACGAATCAGAAAGCACGAGTTTATTGCGCGGACGAATATATTCCCTAGTGCGCGGAGCGCATGAGTGAATATATACGTCCGCGCAATAAATGAGTGTTTTCTGATTCGTTAGAAAAACACAAGTGTGTGGTCTTGCTTTTATCACATACCTTCCGTATTTGGTAGAGATCGATACAAAGATTTTATAAACTTTGATATTTTTAGCAAATACCTGGAACTTTTCAGTTCGCCATGACAAGGGTAATCCCATAAAAAGTAGTTCAGGCTGGTAGGTAAATACAACATTCCGTATTGCACAGGTGCAATACAGAACGTTGGTCTGAAAATTGCTTGTATTACTATAAAAAGATTCAACAGGTATGTAATAAAACAGGATATATCCGTACTAAAGCCAACCTCTGGTGTGGGGATTCATGCAATATAGACGCAGCCGATTAACGTTTATACAAGAATGAATGTTTATAAAAAAAAAAAAAAAAAAAGGTTTTAATCCTGGTTTGTAATTCTCGCATCAGGATATGAAAACGCATTTTTCACGAAACAAAAACTATTTTCCTTTCCTTTTTTGCACATTTTAATTTTTAATTTTAGGGATGTGATATTGAAATGAAGAAATAGGAAGCTAAATTTCATTTATGTTGAAGTATATGATGAGATTGTGATGTCATTGCTTGCTTACGAATAGATAATCTCTATGTACATCGTGTAAGGTTACAAAATTCACCATCACCTCTCTATTCTGAATAATGCCACTTTTTATGTGATTGTCACATTGAAACCTTATTTTAGAATATTAAAGTTATACCGGTAAGGAAACTGATGTAAGTCATGTGATTTGGTCGTATAAATAGAAACTAAGTAGTCTTTGTTTATACGAAGGTAACGGCCGTGTTAACCCGAGCGCAAGATGAGTATACCCGATCCTCTCTCTCGGGTTGCAGCACGCAATCGTGAGTATAAATAAATAATTGTAGTGCGCATGTAAGGTGATAAATCTGTTAAAAGATCACGTGATTAATCATACCGCTCCAATAGCCCAGCTTCTTGCGAGAACGAGCAATACACTGACTCAATTATCGAAAACAGACCATGTCGAGTCACGGAGCCAACCCTTTGTCAGACAGAAAAAAAGCAAGAAAGCATTTACACACGTGTATATAGGTGATGCGAACGACAACGAGACAGTGGAGTTCACCATGATAAGCTTAATTCTATAAACTGAGACGCACTTTAAATTGCGAGGATTGCAAAAAGGTTGTGTAGAATCAGTATTTTGTTACGCAAAGTTTTCTCACATTAAGGAGCATCTGAACTGGCTGTGTATTTCTTTGGATTGTGATGATGGATTTGAAACAAACATCCGCAGGCTTTAGTGGTTATTTTTTCACCTATGTGACCATTACTGCGTCGAGCGATAAGTGTGTATTTATCTTATGATAGAGATGTAAATATATTGGAGCTACAAAACAAAAAGTGGGAAGTACTTGAAAATATTTCTGCATAGTCATTCCGTGCTATATTGGTCATGATGGCGGCTGTGGAGGAATCATTCACTACTGGTGTTCGACCGCCTCTATTCAAATCAATGTCCAACTGTGGCGTCCGTGCGCCCCCCTATGAAGACTGCGCCCCAGATTTTACCAGAGGCGCCACCGATATTCTCGAACAAGACCCGGACAAAATTATAGCGTTCATTAATCGCGGACACTTGCCTTCCGGATCGCTCGTATTCCAAACGGTTCTGAAACAAATGGTGGAGGAACAAATAAGTACAGCACATCCACAGAATGGCGTAAATAGTGAGAACGGGAATCAAAATCGGTCGCAGAAACCGAGTTTCCGGCGGTGTCAGTCAGAAAAACTTGGAATGGTGACGCCTAGGAGACAGGTACGGTGGGCTAACTCAGAGAGACTCCTGTCTCCTCTACCGCCCCACCACGCCCACTACGCCCACCACGCCAACCCCACATCAAAGGTAAAGCGGAGCATCTCGGAGTGCAACACTCATCATTAGAACGGCAGTTTCATTGAGATACTTGATATTTGTGTGATATTGTAAATAAAAGTGTGTACTATATTTCCGTATTCTTCAGCTGGAAACATCATATTCAGTTTTGGACTTAATTTCCTAGATATCATCCTCGACAGACTGAACTAGAGGCAATCATCTTAACTAAGTTTTTGTGTGAAATCATATATAATTTTTGTTTTGTTGGAAAAGTACATGAAATCAATTAACATTTTCTTTGTTTGAAGAAAATATTGAAGGCACGGACTTCTGAGATTGGTTTACTGAACAAACATTTCATCTTAAGCCAAGGCGTCTATGGTGGTATTTATTGTCAAGGGAATCTGTAAGGTTGTCCCGTCACACTCGCGTGTATAATTGGTTTGTTCAGCACAGTTCACGTGACTGACCTTTGCGATTGGTCTATATATTATTTATGCCATGCATAGATACTCTCAAGGGTGTATATATAAGTCATATAGATGTATTCTATATAAAGACACAACAAGCCGACAATTGTACCGTATTAGCCTGTAAACACAGGATGATATTTGCTGGACGAGGTGAAAATCGATGTCTATTCTTAGAGACACAACCTATGATTTACAAAATGTAATATAGAATTTGTGAGGTAATCTCAATTCAGTTATTCTAGCATTGGTATTGTTATTGACATAACTCAATAACCAACGGACAGTCAGTGTTATACATGTATAGCGAGAGTGCATCCGAAAAATAAATATCCCATATATATGCTCATGTGACCGTTTCATTGTTTCGGATGACGAAATTGTGTTAAAAAAACATGACATTTTAGCAATGAAATTTGAGGGATTATCAATTTTGATAATTGAGATATTTCACTGCAGATAGAGTATTGTTATATACTACTAACATTACACCTTTGTCAGTTTCAAACTCATACAATTCTCCCTTAATGAACTAAGCATTGTTTCTATACTTTGTTTTGCAATAAAAACAAATTGATTAATTAAATAAATGACAATGATTTTGTTTTCATAATAATATGTTTTTGTTAACATTTTTCAATTTTCACTGCGTCAACATACTATAAATATGGCAATGTCAATTTTGAACACTTAAGAAGCTATACATACATGTAACCGCTGACATCTTTAAATGGATGAGGTGATGGTTGATGAGTTTCTAAATGACACCAAATTAATCTCAACAAAGATTGTTTAGTATTTGTCTCTGTTTCTGTCTCAATTATCAATAATTACTCGGAATCGCTTTGGTTTAAACTTTGTTTTATTCAAATTTTGTTTGACAATACATCGAAATACATGTTTTATAAAACAGAAAAGGAAACAAAAACAAGTGTCGTGACACTTATGTAAATTTGTTACCTGCTTAGTAATCAGCTTTTCAACACTAGCTACAAGAATGAAGTAATATGTACAATAGAATAATTACGGGAATAGGGGAGGGGGTAATGGATTGGTATGCAGTGGAAACCAGGAATGAATAACATATCAATATACATATGATCATCAGATGGTAATATCATATTGCTCTATTGCGATGAGTATGTGGAACACGATTCTGTAAAATATAACAATGGAATAGTAGATGAAAATGTCAGCAGTCCTGTAAGTGGACACTCGAAAAAGGTTAAAATGTATATACAAGTTACATAGAATAAATCACCACTAAATCAACTATTGACAAAATTAGTATGTCACAAAGCACCGCCATGATTATTAAAAACGTTGCAGTTCACATACTAGCCATCACACTTATCAAATATAAGTCCATAAAACACTTTCCCGCCTCGTCCCTGGTACGTCCTGCTCTTTCAAGGTAACACATCACTTTTATCAAACAATCATAATCATGGCGAGTTAGTGACATAATATGGTATAAAGAAATGCAATGGCAAAATCACTGAATAAGCATATAAGTCCAAATACATTTTAAAACATAGTAGTAAAACGAATGCAACACAACATATATATATATATATATATGTCAAAATGAAATTGTTAAGGACTATTCGTTTATTTGAAATCTTTTAGTTTTGAGTATATAATTTTGGACGGCTAGAAAAATCGTAGTGTTATCTTGATGGGTTAGAGAGTCATCACCAAAGATTAAAAGATTAGTTGATAGTTGATAGGGCAAACTCAGAATATGAAGCTGTCTAAGTGCTGTATATTTATTACATTTTAGCAAGTAATGTGTTGAGTTCTCAATGGCACCGCAGGAACAATTCGGGGATGGTATGATGTTTTTCGTAAACAAGTGTTCTTTTAGGGAGCTACATGACATACGCAGTCTTGCGTGGTAGATTTGACCCAGACGTGAACCCTGAACCGCTTTGAGACGACCGACGAACTAGGTTGTGATAAAGCGGTATATAAGAACCTCGAATTATTATTGTTATTATTATTATCTCGTGTGTTCGTCTGTCCAGTCTATAATAACAAAACTTACCCTATGATGTGTTCGTTTATTTCAAAGCATGTTCCATCTTTCTAAAACTGCTCGAACACAATCATCTTATCTTTATGAACAATATTGTCAAAATAACATTGATTTAATAGCAAAGATTACTTTACAAGACGTGCCGCTCACTTCTTTGATGAATAATTAAACTAAATCATTGAAAAAATTGCAATAATCATACCACCGGTTGCGTAGACCGGCGTTAAAGTTTATAACATAAATCAAATATACAATGCTGCTTCTTCAGTGCTAGCGAATTACTGTCTTATTTTCCACAACACTCATCTTTATAAAATTGTACCTACAAGTAAGTTATCGTGAACTAAGAATAAATATTTGATGGTATTGCAAAACTTCTGTTTGGATTTGAAGCAAATGCCACACGAGGATGAAACACATGTAGAATAAAAAATAGTTCATACGTATACAAGACATGGAGTTCCGAACTTGAGATGGCGCCGTCAATTATCTTCATTCTTCCAAACTCTGAAAAGCAGACCATCATCTCGAAACATTCAAGATTCTCCCTTCTATCAAAATCCATACCCCTCCCTCTATATTCCCAACGCTAATGTACACTCCAGACTCAAACCTTTCTATTTATGTTGTATTACATGTTCAATGTGACAAAGATCCATGCTATAAAGAAAATGTCCAATTAAATAGCTTAGCTTGCCATGGAATCCGATTTTAGTGTATTACTGAAAAACTAGATGAAGAGACATGAAATCAAGTTTTAAGTGTTAATCAACTGTATTAGATTCATTCATATAACATGTCTGTTTTTTATGATTCTTGATAGCTTTCCTTCGCTTCATTCCGAAAACCATCTTGATAGTTTTCCTTCGTTTCATTCCGAAAAGCATCTTGATTGCTTTCCTTCGTTTCATTCCGAAAAGCATCTTGATAGTTTTCCTTCGTTTCATTCCGAAAACCACGCACAAACTAGATATTTGTTTTTGTGAACAACAAAGTATGTCTCCCCTTTAACGGTTTAAAAGGTACGACCCGGACAAGATGTTCCTGAAAATATTGTACTTATTTGACCTTATTTGACCTTTGACCACGAGGTTAAGGTCACAGCTGCCTAACTACAGTGCACTGAATCTCGTCTGTGGGTGATGCAGATTTACTGCAAGTTTTATCAGTACATTTTTAACTTAGCACTTATTTGACCTTATTATTAGAGGAACAGCTTACTGCTAAATCATAAAATTCATATCTGAATAAGTTCTAATTGTAATAGGGACCATTACAGAAGTCCTCCAAACTGACCCAATAGTCGCAAATGATGCTTGGATAGAGTTTACAATGCCATCATATACTTGCATACTAAGTTGAAGCAAAATTACATACAGTGAGGGACCATTGGCATCACCTTGACGTCACCTTTACATATTTGAAACAATCAGACTTTTTTATCGTTGACCTTCTATAAAGTCCACAATAACACTGTATTGCACAACATCTGTAGGTGATGCAGGTATACTGCAAGTGTCATCAAGACATCTTTAACAGTTTTTAAGTTACAGCTGGGACAGGATCTTACTGAAGGATAGCAAATATTGGACTTTTGGCCTTGGGTTCAAGGTCACAATAACCTTGTCACAATGCATTGATACTGCAAGTTTCATCAGAGTATCATTTTTTTTTTTATTTAATACCTACGGCCGGGACAAGATCATTTCATAAGAACCAGAACTAGAACCAGAAAAAAACCAGTACTAATACAACATATCTCCCTTCATTCGAAGGGCAGACATATGAAAACCTTCCCGCAACTAATATATTAATTATTATTATAATGACATGAAACACACAAGCATACGAGTTTCCATACCTTTAGAGGTCGTACATGAGTGTCCTTGCCATATCAAATAATTGAACGAATGTAAGATTCTATTCGTCACGTAACTTTCATAATTTGAAGAAAACAAACTTGAAACACTATTGTGTTTTTTTCAGCTGACTCCATACAGGTCAAAACCAAAGTACAGTACTCCGGAAATAGTATTGTCGTTCCGTGAAGCGCAAAGTAATTCCGGATTCAAAAATAAATAATGAACAGTTTAAAATGCAATGAAAATAATAATGACAAAATAAATATTTCAACGTCATTTAATAGCAAAAACATTAAAATATATAAGAAATAAAATGCAATTAATTAAGTTCACAATTTTACTGATCGCAGCACCCTTAGGTGATATTGCACATGTATATAGAACTGTGTATTAACGAATCGGCTTTCATCTTAAACTGGTTGTAGATCTAGACACAGATTTAATTTGAAATTGAACTTGGAGCATTCGACAAACCCCTGCCCAAATTCATGTTCTTGCAAAAACTAACATTTATGCAAATTACGGTAAATAAATTCAAAACTCATATATTTGTTCTTGGCATCTCGCAAGAATGAGTGAGATTTGGGTTCTACAGTAAGTATTGAAATAAAAGTTGCCAGAGCCGGACTATCGACTCCTTTAAGCAGAGGACATTTGGCTGTTTGGATACTAGACTTAAATACATGTACCAGTACATAGAGACTGGTTAGGATTTAAATAACAACAGATATCTGTTTTTTGTTTATATATTTAAGCACACCGTTTTATCACTGTATTTTTAAGAAAGGTCTCAAAAACATTAACAACATTTTATTTGAATACAAATATAACGCTTGTGTAATGCCTGTGACAGTACTCTTTCAGTTCTCTATTTTATATATTTTTATTTATTTTTTTGTGCATCTATGTGGTCAAATAAAACTTCGCTAAAATTGTATCGAGTTTCCCCGACTCGGCCTGGTAAATAATTACGGAAATGGTCTAAGGGAAACAACTCGTAGTTATTTTCAAGCTTTCGCGCAATCAGACGTGGGCAGTGGACGGCGGAGGTTTGAAATGAAACGCAATGTTTGTGTATGCTAGGGGCGACTTCAATGACCAGTTTTTAAGTAACACTAGTCTACGCTGTAGCCTAAGGCCAAGTGTGCGATCCTTCCCGGTATCATAGGAGATCGAAGTTTCATCGATAAGGTTGGAAGATTGCGTCTACAGCTAGCCACGGTATAGCCTACACACATATTATTTGATCATAGTGATAACAACAAGTAACGACACAGGGGAGAGGCAGGGAATATATGTACTTCATTTGAAAGTGCATTAAAGATACTGGTTTTATCAGATGAAATAAATAGAAGAAAAAAATCACTACTACCCCTCACCCTGAAACTTGTATGATTTCTGTATTTCATAAAAGCTTTAAAATCACCAGTAAACGACATAAACATATGACATGAGTTTGTTCTTCTTACAGTCCCTAGGCGACACACCTAATACACTCCAGTGTATTGGGGCATTCGAAATATATTCTTTGTAGAAAAAAAGACTCGTATAATGACATATCGATATCTATATCTCGCGATCTTGACAAACTTCGAATCTTACAGTGTAAACAGATCGGTGGATGTGACTGTATATTTGAAATTAAAACGTTGGATGTAAAATGAAATGTTGATGTGTGTATTCAGAGAGATGAAGTTTACAGCAAACTAAATACGTTTTGAATTAATGATTAGGGACATTCCCACTATACAGAGAAGGGGGAATAACCACAACGCTGGTAAAGAGAGATACTGGAGGTATCCTGTCGTCACTATTGGTTTTAGGTATGACGACAGAAGATTGTTTAAGTAATCAGGGACGAATTTGCTAATTTGATATACAACTTATACATTAACAAAACAGTTGGGGTTTCATTCATTCTGGACCTAAGTCTTGATATAAAGTATATTTTTATTTTTTTAGGACTCGGGAACGTACATTAGGGTGTGTGGGTGTCAGGAGCGTAGCTACCATGTAAGCCAATAAGCCCGGGCTTGCACATGATTTTGACAAGTATAGGTTTTCATGACGTTTTTTTTTTCTTGCTTATACTATAAAGTGGAGTTTAAGTTTTGAATATATAGTATACAAATGTAATTCCTCAGATATGATACATTGTTAATAGTTAGTACAAAAATGTATGAAGTTTAGAAATGTCCATTGCATTAATGGACAGTTCCAGGCGGAACTAACCTTCTCGATTGAGTAAATTAAGAAACTCACGCCCAGCGCAAACGACTCCGAGTATGGCACAGTGGACACAGACAATCAATGTTTTCTTCGGTAATAATCCAGAACAACGCTATAAAGATGGAGATTACATTATCTTACAGAGGAAATTATCTGCATCCAACAACAAAATTCATATCAGTCAACCGACTATACATTTTTGTTTTTGTATTCAATGTTTTGTATTGAGCATTCCTGCAGCAAGTTAACTGTA
>NW_018404542.1:80161-102379 GCF_002113885.1 Mizuhopecten yessoensis
AACAGTGAGCTGTATCCTTGTGTCTGGACGATGCTCGCAATACTGGTAACCATGCCAGTCTCCACATCTTCAGCAGAGCGTTCATTCAGTTCCCTCCGCAGAGTGAAGACGCACCTACGTTGCACAATGGGACAGGAGCGTCTTTCGTCATTGTCAATTCTCCATATTCACCGAGATATGCCAATTGACACTGATGCTGTTATAGAGGAGTTCCTTGCTGCCAATCGTAGGAAAGGACACTTTGGAATCTAAATAAATGACGAAATCTGTCTTCTGGAGCCTGCTCAATTACAACACAACAGAATTTTTAAAAAATCACGGTGCTTTGTATTTTTTTTACTTTGTCAGATTGCGCATAATAATACCTTCTTTAATGGACGTATATAAAACTAAACTTTAATTTTCTTCCATGTCCACAAAATGTTTATGAAACCAGAAGACGAAACGGTGAGGGAGACTGCAAAGCTGGGCATGACGATGATAGTGGGGGCAACCTCGCTTCTGGAAATGCCCAACAAATAACAGGTGCAAGTATAAGGAACCAGTCACAAAGCACAAACAGAAGACGAAACTGTGTGGGAGACTGAGTAAAGGTGACAGTGGGAGTAACCTCGCTTCCCAATTAACTCGGATCAGATTATGAGAAAGACAAACCCAATTGCATGTTCACTAATGCAGAAGTATCAAATGCATATTTCAAGATTAGGTAAAAACCAGACAATGTATGTATGGAGGGTGTACAAAGCAATACCGACGGTTAATCTTCAGAATTACACTGGATCTACGTATATAGGTATATATATATACAAAAAATAGGATTTTTTTCTTGCGGATTAAAACGAGAAAACAGACATCAGGACGTGGTAAATGGCTCCTGAGACGTTCTAGACAACAACATTTTCATGGGGGAGACCCCCCAGAACCCCCCCTTAGGAAACCCCATATCGGGCTTACACATGGTAAAGGGGCTAGCTACGCGCCTGNGGGGGGGGGGGGGGGGGGGTCATCGACAGTGATTGGTATGTGGCATCGACAGCGATTGGTATTACGGGGAAGTAGCTGTAAAAGTCTCTCTACTTCTCACTACCTTTTATGTACTAGTACGTTGCTTGGCAACACCTCACCTTTGGCTTTATTTTTGAGCGTTCGCCTAGGCGAGGAAGGCAATGGGTTCTGCCCCAGAATGGTCCTTTAAAAAGGTTTGTTGTTATTTCCTGCTTAACGTTCATCATTCAGGACATTGTTCATCCATTGTCAGTATAATGTGACCGGGTAGAATGCTTTGCTGTGTGCCTTCAGCGTGGTATTCTAGTGAAATAGCACTATAAAGTCGGCATCGGATCCGCGCCATCACAAGGAGGTATTTACACCAACATACCGTGCCTCCAGCAAATATACACACATACACGCATACACAACACACATGGAGACACGTCTTAAATGACCGTAGCTGTTAAAAGGCCGTTAAACAAAGTGAAACCAAACCAAAACCTAAACCAAGTCATTGACCAAATGTCACGTGACATTTTACTGTGTGTTCGATGAAGTTATCGATGGCTTTTATTCGGCTACGTTTGTATTTTCATTTAACTTGTTTTAGGATGTAGAGATCGTTTCTCCATAGGAAGGAAACCCCTGTCATCAACGAACAAAACAGGCAAAATTACAAAAACGTGTGTCTCCCTTACTCCCCTCCGACTGAATGGGCATGGCAAGCAACATCATATACTCACGAACGAATGCATGTTTTTCATTCGTTCAGGAATATTTACAGGATGAAAACAGAATGTTCGTTGAATATGGATAATGAAAAGATAATTAAATATTGATCCGGATACAAACAACGTAAATTGCCATATCGAGTACTTGACCACAAATAGATTTCTCGTCAAAGGAAAAACATAGTTTTAATGTACACTGTACCATCATCAATCACACCCACTGAAGAGATAGCTGTAGTATCTATCTTTTCATACCCGAGTAGAATTATAGCTTTAGTGTTTAATCGAACGTATTGCACTGATAACATAATTACACTGTACAATCATCAATCATACCGCACTGAATATATACCTACAGTGTACAATCATCAATCATACCGCACTGAAAATATACCTACAATGTACAATCATCAATCATAATGCACTAAAATTATACCTACAGTGTACAATCATCAATCATACCGCACTGGAAACATACCTACAATGTACAATCATCAATCATAATGCACTAAAATTATACCTACAGTGTTTAATCATCAATCATTATGCACTAAAATTATACCTACAGTGTACAATCATCAATCATAATGCACTGAAAATATACCTACAGTGTACAATCATCAATCATACCGCACTGAAAATATACCTACAGTGTACAATCATCAATCATAATGCACTGAAAATATACCTACAATGTACAATCATCAATCATAATGCACTAAAATTATACCTACAGTGTACAATCATCAATCATACCGCACTGGAAACATACCTACAATGTACAATCATCAATCATAATGCACTAAAATTATACCTACAGTGTACAATCATCAATCATACCGCACTGAAAACATACCTACACTGTACAATCATCAATCATACCGCACTGAAAATATACCTACAATGTACAATCATCAATCATACCGCACTGAAAACATACCTACACTGTACAATCATCAATCATAATGCACTGAAAATATACCTATAATGTACAATCATCAATCATACCGCACTGAAAATATACCTACACTGTACAATCATCAATCATACCGCGCTGAAAACATACCTACAATGTACAATCATCGATCTTACTGCACTGAAAACATACCTACAATGAACAATCATCAATCATACCGCACTGAAAATATACCTACACTGTACAATCATCAATCATACTGCACTAAAAACATACCTACAATGTACAGTCATCAATCATACCGCACTGAAAACATACCTGCACTGTACAATCACCAATCATAAACACACTATTATAAACCAGTGGCCATTATAAACACACTATTCTAAACCAGTGGCCTTTATAAAACACACTATTATAAACCAGTGGCCTATATAATATACACTGTTATAAACTAGTTGCCTATATAATATACACTGTTATAAACTAGTTGCCTATATATAACTACACACTATTAAAAACCAGTGGCCAATATAATATACACTATTATAAACCAGTGGCCTATATAATATTCACTATTATAAATCATTGGCCTATATAATATACTCTGTTATAAACTAGTGGCCTATATAATATACACTGTTTTAAACCAATGGCCTATATATTATACACTGTTATAAACTAGTGGCCTATATAATATACACTGTTATAAACTAGTGGCCTTTATAATATACACTGTTATTAACCAGTGGCCTATATATAATATACACTGTTATAATCTAGTGGTCTATATAAAGCACGCTTTTATAAACCAGTGGCCTATATAAAACACACTATTATAAACCAGTGGCCTATATAAGATACACTGATATAAACCAGTAGCCAATATAATATACACTGTTATAAACTAGTGGCCTATATAATATACACTGATATAAATCAGTGGCCTATATAATACACACTGTAATAAACCAGTGGCCTATATAATATACACTGTTATAACCCAGTGGCCTATATAATATACACTATTATAAACCAGTGGCCTATATAATATACACTGTTATAAATCAGTGGCCTATATAATATACACTGTAATAAATCAGTGGCCTATATAATATACACTGTAATAAACCAGTGGCCTATATAATATACACTGTTATAACCCAGTGGCCTATATGATATACACTATTATAAATCAGTGGCCTATATAATATACACTGTTATAAACCAGTGGCCTATATAATATACACTGTTATAAACCAGTGGCCTATATAATATACACTATTATAAACCAGTGGCCAATATAATATACACTGTTATAAACTAGTGGCCTATATAATATACACTGATATAAACCAGTGGCCTATATAAAACACACTGTAATAAACCAGTGTCTTTTCTATCAATTCTGATAACATTACAGATGTTGTTTTAAATAAAAGATAACTTCCAAATATCTCAGTTTTTATGATCACATGAATAACTTGCATATCATAAAGCTGACAATAAGATGTACATCAATCAGGAAGACAAAACAAATAAAAATAAAAACAAAAAAATACATTATTGGTTCACTCAACTATCACACGGTTTAATAAGAAAGACAATTTCATCACAAATGGATTTCTCTGTTATAGTTTATAATTAGAAATGTTATTTGTTAAAGTAGTTAGTGCCCGTATTTCTTTGCGAATGCTGAAGGTCCAATTACTTCACCTTGTCTCTGTTAATATACAGAAGGAATGGTTCTTTCTGAAATAAATGACAAGTTAATTGAATTTAGAACATACATTTTAAAGTAACCAATGACAGTTCACACAATTTGTATCCAGCAAACGAAGAGAGAGTCGCATCAGGTATCATTTTTAATACAACGACGACTGGTTATGGTGCATTAGTTTATGGAGTTCATTACACAAGGCCTATCCTGCCGTTCTGTTGTTTGCTTTGGCCCGTCTTGAAATATACTGATGAATGACACTTGGTATGAATATGCTCACTTTAAATAGTGGTGTTCCTGGTTTGTTTTATTAGCTAGTTAAAGATGTAAGCGTCCGGCCTTAGCAGAAAGTTGTATTTTGTTTAAAGAAATGTGACATCATATTTATACACAATACAAAACAGGCGAAATCTCTTTTTATTAAATTCAGAAAAAACTATCACTGACGGAAAAATCAGAATTGGTAGAATCTTGAAATATGTATTTAAATTTCTGGTCATATCCAAACATTTCGAAATCTTTGTGATACGCTTTTGCTACCTGTGTCAGCATTTGATCCGGTAGTTTTCTTAACGTTTCAAAAAATATAGCCTTTTGCTGTCTTTTCAATCCTTCACGTCCCAACTTAAGAACTGATTTAGAATATGCATATTTGAATATTTCCAACACTGCTGTTTCATTTTTGTTGTACAATTCCGTAGGAACGGGCACATCAGCAGCAATGAAACCTCTAGATTTCAACTTCGTCCATATCCGTTCGACTGTATGTTGCTCTGAGATACATTCTAACGATGGAGTGCGCATGTCTACGTACGCCTGAGCTGTATCGTATAACGCATCATTTACGGCGTCAATGGAGATGTTACGCAATACTGCTTTGTAAGGCTCCAGTTTTAATTTGTCAAGAATATCATCTGTGTCATCTTTGAAAGTTTCCATTTTGCCTATGATGTCATACTTGACATGACAGGGAGAACATGTCTCCCACAAAGACGCCACGTGTACATCGCGATGTTTGCCGGAAGTCTCGGCATGAACGGCATATTGGAGGAATTCTGGGAATGTCACGTCATGTCCGCAGGTACGTTTTGAAGTTTTCCTAAATGTTTTTACTATATAGGTACCTATGACATCCCAGTAATATGGGTTTGGAGAAAACACTTTATCAACATAGGCGGAATATAACCGCTCTAAAGGATCACGAGCTATTATGAACTTTGTAGAACTTTGTAAGATTTCGTTAAACTTTAACCATTCTGTAATTGTAGGAATCACGTTGATCGGTCCAATTTGAGGTTTTATTTTGTAAGGATTCGCTATCACATGTCTGTCCACTTGAAGTAAAAGTCTTCCCCAGAATGTCGATCCGGCTTTCGTTGCTTTACAAAAGATAAATTGTTTGTTCTTATTATATAGCATATGGTCCCGGTGGGGACGTTTGTAAGCAGTATTTTTACTGCACAACTTTATTACATCTGCTTTCCTCTGATCCATGATACCACCACGTCTTTGTGTTGGAATAAACACGGCTTGTTTGATGCTCTGAAAAGAGTAAGATAATTCAATATTGTTATATTATACTTTTATCGTTAAAGAAGCCATTACATTATTTAGCATCCGGAAAGAGCGTCACATATACTAATTCACATTAAACAAAGATTGTGTCTGTAATTCTATAATGAGAGTCGTGCTAACTGTTTTAATCACGTTTGAATGTTAAAAAAAACCAACTACGAGGAATAGCAACAATAAAGAAGTAAAAACAAAATAGATTTTATTTTCTAAATAAAAAGTCGTTTATTGAGATATTTGTACACAGCGTACCTGTTGTTGAGTAGAAACAGCAAGTGAGTCCATTATCTTCCGCTGATCACGTGTTGTCCTAATCTGGCTGACTGCGGACATGTAAAAAGAAAGTACAAAGGTATTTACAGTTAAAAAAATAAAACACATACATGTATATCTCTATCTGTATGGAATCACAATGTCATTATTTAAGAAATAATCAACATATGTGCGTGCGTTATGGTGGAATATATAACGAGGGTGAGAAAATGTTGGTAAAAATAATTAACGAGGGCCGCTTAAGTTCATTATTTTTATTCTACCACGTTAAATGTAACTAATTGTAAAGTTTTGCTGTCTTATAAGGCGACATGACCTAGATAATTCGATATGCAAATTAGACGCTGTTCTTTTGCGCGTGCAAGATTTATAACGTGATCATGTTGCCTCGTTTTAACTTGATCAATGTCGCGCCAACATTTCTCAGTGCGCAGGGTTGGGATTCCCGGATTGCGTTTACTTCTAAAACCATCATCATCGTACCGATATCAAGCGGATTTTCTTGGAAGTGCCAGTGATACAACATCATACGATAGGCCTGACATGAGTTGGCATATTTAGTTGGTTGCCATGACGTGATGGAAAGTCGCTGACTGGCTGATCATGACGCGACCTTCACCTTCACCGAATTCACCGGACAGTTTCTGGCCAGTTATCACAGCACTGCACTGTATGATTAGTTATTGGTTACCAAGGTCAAGTGATGTCGAGCATTCGCCTAGCTACAGTGTACATACCGTGTGTGAAGAATAATGTTGCAAAAAGTAGCATCGGTCTGAACATTGGTTTCAAAACACAGCTGAAATCAACGCTTGACAGTACATACACACACTGCACACATCTGGAAATGTACGGCACTACACAGTGAAGTAAAAACAGAAGTAATTAATAATTTACCATTTTGTCTTCAGACCTGTACATTTTAAATGTCAATAATTAATAAACCACTTTCACTGCACGGACCCACATACTTTAAGTCTTGGAAGTGCCAGTGATACAACATCATACGATAGGCCTGACATGAGTTGGCTGGTTGCCATGACGTGATGGAAAGTCGCTGACTGGCTGATCATGACGCGACCTTCACTTTCACCGAATTCACCGGACAGTTTCTGGCCAGTTATCACAGCACTGCACTGTATGGTTAATTATATGGTTAACACTGTATAGTTAACACGGATCAAATTGAAATAGATCCGTGTAATCTTTTGAATGGCAGGCCTGTCAAATATTTTGATCCCGCCTGACAGTTACGCTATTTTTGCCAATTCATGATAAAATACGAGGAGGTTGTTGGAACAGCATGCGTGCGCACTATTTCATGTGCATTGGTTATTGGCACGCGCATGGTATATCGCTCAATAATGCACTCTTTTTAACCAATGAACACCATCGTTACATCACAGACGTGGTAGAATAGAAATTATATCACATCGGCAATGTAACGATATTTTCATTGGCTGATAACTTTGTATTGTTTGACAATAAAGCATGCACAAGAAACGATGAGCGTGCAACGTCCTTCCAAAAAAAAAAAAGACTGTAATCAGGTGAGCCGTGTGTGACTAGTCATGGTCGAATTAGCTTTCATCGAGGAAGGGTACACGCAAGTATGTTCGTACACGTATCTAAACGTTTCTACATACACCCACGCTGATATGGCACTATTGGACCGTTTGCTGCAATGTCCAAACATTATAAATCCGTTGTGACATTTTCCTTGCAAAAATAAAACTCGGTACTACGTGCGCAAAGTAACAGCCTTGTTTTAATTATTGTATGGTCTTAGCAAAGCTGTGTTATAGAAAGTAAAGTCAACACAGACGTATTTTCAAATATACTTATATATGTAAGAATACAAATTAGCATTTATGTACCACTTTAAACCACCTACCAGTAGCATGATAAACTCGTTGTATTGGGTTTTCAATGTGTGATTACTCAAAAAGTAGTTGATAACGACTTGAAAAGAACTTTGGAACTGATTTTCCCAACGTATTTTCTCAAAAACGAATGTTTTCTCGCGCAAGGTCATAAACAAATCATTATAAAGATGTGGAAAATATTGTTAGGATAACATCACCATTTTAAGCGTAAATGTGCATATGGATAATCCAATGACGATGAGCCAAGGTATTGTTTTAAAATATATATCTTTCTACATAGTTATGAGGTTCATGGTATTCCTCCGCGGAAATCTTCTACGTTTGTATCATACCAAGGATCGCGATGATCATTGCGCCTAGAAGTCATTTAGAAGCTACGGTATTTAATTGACTTTATATGAATAAGAAATATAAAAGGTAGTAGTACATAGATGATAAACAGTTCATCACATCGCTTGCTTGCAAGAGGATACACTTTCGAGATCACCTGCGGTGGTCTCCTGACTTTGTCCAAGTGCTCTCGATGAGACAATTGTTCTCACGACCAATTCCGATATCGCAGTGTGATACTATATAATTATCAACATATTTTTCACTATTATGGTGAAATAATTAACTCGTTCTTTTTCTCCAATTTTGTACTTTCCCGTTACAGATGCATTGAATAATAATCACGCATATTTTGATTGCTTTTTCATTATCAAAATGGAAACGAAATACATGGTAGTAAATTGAAATGCACTTTATTGCTTCAAGAAATAATCTCTTCTAGTGTGTGTAGGACGTAAGAGGAGAAGCCGCGGGGATGATTGATTTGTTGGCTATTATAGGTATCATTTCTCGCGGCGTAAAATTAAATCAATATTTATAAGAGATATTCTGTTTGGTTACAAGGAAAAAAGAAACAAATAAACCGCGATGTCAACACACAAGGACAAACACCAAATACAAAATCAATAAAACGTTACATACAACTTTACCACGACATGGACACAAGGATAGATATAACACAGAGTCGATAGAACGTTACAGACAACCTAACTACGACACGAACACAAGGAAAAACACACCAAAGAGTCGATAGAACGTTATAGACAACTTAACCACGACATGAACACAAGGAAAAACACACCACAGAGTCGATAGAACGCTACAGACAACTTGACCACGACATGAACACAGAGTCGATAAAACGTTGTAGACAACTTAACCACGACATGAACACAAGATAAACATAACACAAAGTCGATAGAACGTTACAGACAACTTAACCACGACATGAACACAAGGATAAACACAACACAGTCGATAGAACGTTATATACAACTTAACCACGACATGAACACAGAGTCGATAGAACGTTACAGACAACCTAATCACGACATGAACACAAGGAAAAAACACACCACAGAGTCGATATCATGTTACAGACAACTAGGGTATCGACTGTCAGATATTTAAGAATCATTGTAGCAAACACGTTTCTAGATGTCACATGCCGAATGTAGGTTCGGACTCTGGTGCGGCAAACACCTGTTGCGCGCAATCCAGGTCAACAGCAATGATTAAAACTGTTTGGTAGACAGTAGACAACATCATCAAACAAACAGGACAAAATTAAACTTCAAAGCTATTACAACCTTGAAATGTATATGAATTGTAAATTTATCGTGATACTTATGTATTTTCATGCACAGGGGTATAGGAAAGGGAAATTCCAACAATGCCTCGGGGTTTTACCAAATTCCCTATCCTACACCCTTGGGCATGAAAGAGTATTTTTCTCTCATTCCAACCACCAGAATGAGCTCAGAAATCATGAAAATGCGTTTTGACTGGCCACCATTTTGGAAATCTCAATTTTCCCCCTGAACTTTTTAGACGAAAACGAATTAGCCAGCCAGATTTAGCCTATACCATATTTGAAAACAATGTTTGTGCATAAAAATTAATCTCATCTTTATAACGTGCACGGTAAATATATCGTAAAATCATGAAATCGGGTGTAAGATAGACATTTTCTTCACCCCTTTCTCACCCTGGACAGCTCTATCTCACACACAGGGAAATGAGAGAAATATATTTATAGTTTCAAGGAATCTGACGTATAATCAAGGATCCCCGTACCAATTTAAAAACCCGTCACTAAGTGTTGGAAAATTGTTTTTTCTTATGGCATGACTATAGAGCTCTAATAAGTAATGCCTGAAATGAAAACCCTTACTAGTGGGCCTTTTATGGGAAATAAAAAAGATGATAAACAAATATAATCAACAACACTGTTCTGATTGGAAAAGATCGAAATTCGAATCGTTAACACCAAAGTGTCTTTGCCTGACAGTAATACAGCAAAACCATAACGAAAGCTAAGGGAAGGATACAGTACAGTGGAACAGGGTTCCTTTATAGTAAAGACAATAGATGCACTACAGCGTTATACACATGTGTGTATGTGTGTGTGTGTGTGTGTGTTCGGGGGGGGGGNGCGGTGTGTGTGTGGGTATGTGCTGCACCACAATGCTATACACATGGCGTTGACGGTCCACTGTCATCGCGTAAACATATCTACTATTTACTTCACATTAGTATTGCAGACAATGTCTAATCAGTTCCACGTTTAATAGACATTCGTTTCATCAGATGGTTTAGAGATAACGTTGGATAAATAATATAAAGATCATTAAACATTGGTTTGGAACTATCCTACACGGGATTTGAGGTTATTTAATTTACAAATAGCAATCTGGCTGTATGAAGCAGAAACCACATTCTACGGTGCTATCACACAAGGACGAAACAGAAATCTATACGAGAAGACAACAGCAGTAAATCAGAAAACACCGAAATAAAATAAAAAACCTCGCACATGGACCCAGACAAAATCTGTGAACAAGATCAGTGTTGCGACAGAGACAGTTTTCTGTACCATCTGTGTCATCAGTAAGACTGTTTTTCTTTCAGGGCCATAATAAAGAGCTTAGGACATGGGAATGTCAACACGTGGACCGCCCATTTAAACACCCGGTGAAGCCGAACGGTTCAATATTTGCATATCGTGATATCGTTTACGGCTGTTAAACAAATAATAAAACAAGATACACGGTACGTTATAAGCAGCGACGGCATACCACCAGCCAAAAATGGAGATCTAAGACTAGCTAGTTCATAGGGTTAAACCACATGTTCTTAATTGCTGAATTATGTATAATGATGATCTTCCACATATAAAAAACGCATATATGCGTATTGCTCTGCCTATCCATTTCATAAATTTGGGCCCAGATTGACATCGGTGAAGAGATTGTGTCCATTGAAACATTAAAACTATGCAAACATTTTGTAAAATAATATATGATGTGTGTACACGTGCTATAGATAAATTGCGTTGATCGTGTTAAATAAAGGATGTATTTGCTTAACTGGGTTAACCAAATGTTAGATGTTCAACGTACTATAGATTTGTTAATAGTTATTTGTTTTTAGAATGGAGAGTACTTGTTTGCAGATTTCATTGGCACTCCTATTCAATGAATGTATTTGTTCCGGGACACGTAGAGACAAACACAAGCGTGGGGAATCGTTCTTATGGTATCAATAGGTTAACAATAAAACAATAATAAATCTTTGAAATAACTCCACGATTTGCATAAAAAAACATTGAAATTTAAGGAAAACAAAAAGAAATATACTGAAATATAGATAGAAACCGTTCATTTACATCAGTTATGTGTAAAATGCTAAGAAGGAAGAAAACACCGAGTGTATATAGTGTTGCCCGTGACCGTCCCGTCCCGTCGCGTCCCGTCCCGATTCAATGTCAACCCCCGTCACGTCGCTTCGCGTCGCGTCCCGATTCAATGTAAACACTTAGCAACTTCATTCTATGACAGATTCTGGTCAAACTTTATACAAAGGTACAACCCTCCATAAAATGGGGGGGGGGCATATAGTATTGCCCATGTCCGTCCCGTCCCGTGGCGTCGCGTCCCGTCGCGTCCCGTCGCGTCGCGTCCCGTCCCGTCCCGATTCAATGTAAACACTAAGCAACTTCATTCTATGACAGATTTTGGTCAAACTTTATACAAAGGTATAACCCTCCATAAAATTGGGGAGGGGGGGGGGGCATATAGTGTTGCCCATGTCCGTCCCGTCACGATTCAATGTAAACACTTAATAACTTCATTCTTTGACAGTTTTTGGTCAAACTTTATACAAAGGTCAAGTATGAGTATATTCGGACATCTTTGTATTTCAGGGATCCAAGGTCAAGGCAAAGGTCACACTTGCTATATGTAGAAAAATTTCAACTGATTCAATTTAAACACTTATCAGCTTCATTCTTTCTCTACTGTCGGGCACAACCGGAAGTTAGAGACCCGAGGTACATAAAAAATATAATATGTATACTTCCCTATAAGAACAAGAGTTTATACAGTAAATACACCTTCCAAACATATACATTATTACAAGCCTTCTTGGCCAAATTTTAACCTCCCCAACGATACAAAAACACTAGTTAGGGGAACAACAGCCAGAGTTGCATCATCAGGCGAGACAAACCATTTCGGATAAAGGAGTCACCTCCAAATTTCACCAAAATATAAGGATGAATATAGTATAGGCGACTCCAACCCACCCCCTGGGGGAAGGCAACTTCCCTCAAGCCCACAGAACACCGACTTCTGTCGGTGAGATGAAACCCGTAAGGGCGGATTCATGTAGGCGCTAAACCCTTCAACCAACCAACCAAATTCATTCTTTCATGGATTTTGGTCAACCTTCTGTTGTAATATATAGAAAATCATCAACTGATTCAATTTAAACACTTCGCAACTTCATGTTATGGAGATGGTAATAACATACAGAAAAAAACATATGAATATTAAAATCAACTTATCAACTTTAAGTGTAGTACTTTGTGTGTGTGCATGTTTCAGGGTACCAAGATCAAAGTGGGTGTAACTTTTTATAGAACACTGAAACTAATTTCAAATAGCAGTGGGGGAATGTTAATATACCGTTAATTTTAAGTTTCCCTGCAAATAACCTACATATTACTTACGTGATGATGAATAGAAAATCCAACACACTCCAATCAGAAAGATACACACAATCGTACCAGGTTGGTAACACCGTCTTACTTTTCTGAGCAGAAAAGTTTTCATGTCGTTAGATCTCCTGAACACTATACACACTACACGACTACCTCGGTGTGTTCCGAAACTGTTACGTACAGACGTGTACAATCTCAAATACAAAACGTTGATTGAATTTAAAGATGAAAAGAGACGTGCAGTCTTATCACAAAGTTACTACTGGTTTGTCTGCTGCTACCTTTTGCATCGATCGTATAGACAATAATGTTATTCAGGGACATGTGGACACAGGTAAATCTCTATCTTCGCATGGTTCATTGACGTTTTAACTTATTATCAATGACAATGACATTTGTTTTATTCTCATAAACATTACAGTGTAGAGAATATCAATACACACGTTCGTTATGTTAAGTAGATCAAACAAGCGCCCTAGCTATAGGATGTTGATTCTTTTTCAGAATGGATAAAATGGCAATGCATATATATCATCGTTAGTATTTAGCAATGTATGTACCAATGTATTACCATCGCGCCCGTTTCTAAGGGATACAGAGGTTTGCGCTCCGGTAGGTTATAGTTATCATGAAATGATCATGAGTTCGATTAGAAATATCTGTACGTTATATTAAGTGGTATGCTAACTATCCACAAAAGGCATCTGACAATGACAGTATCGAGTTTACGGAAACACGAATCAACCCAAGCGAAAGGATATGCATATAACGGACAAGGACATTCAATAAGAATAGCATGCATACACTTACACTAAGAACCAACACACGGTACACATATGATGAAACATAATATATATAATATTAAAAAAAAAAACGCAAACGACATATCTTCAAAACTGTTTTGGATGAAGAACAACTTTTATAATGAAAACATTTACATGAGTCCTATGAGACATTCTTGCTTTTAGGGTAATTCCACATTATATCCTAACGTCTGATCGTCAAATCACAGGTATTTGAAATTCTGACTGTAAATTGAGATAAAAATCATATAAAATATAAGGATATTGTACTATACCTTTTTATTGTAATACCCTTATTTTGTATATTGGTCTGTTAATATTTTATCTCAATTTACAGTCAGAATTTCAAACGCCTTTGGGTCGACATATGGGTTCGTTATGGGTTCGTTAGGAGCAATTTGATCAAAGTGCTTCAAACTTAATGGTTAAGACACATAGACAATCATAATAGTGTGTACATGTATATGGTGCTTAAATTTAAATTCAAAGACTGGGTGATTTAACTGAATCTTCTTTGGATCTTGGACAGTTATTCAAAGTATATATATATATATATTTACATTAACATCGCCTTCATTTTGTTTTGGGTATATATAACTGTAGCTAAAGTATTGGTATCTATATGTACAATAATGTACATTTACCACCCCTTTACTTTGTTTTGGATACATAAATTCAGCACATTTGGGCCAGGACAGTTCCAATGATCATGCAGCTCAATCAGTCTGCTACTTGTATATATATATTGTGCAATCTGAAGTCCAGGGTTCAAAGCCTGGACTAGCCTTGCAGAACTTTACACTTCGATTTTTTTGTTTTGTTCATTTCATTTCTATTATAATGTTTTCATTTAAGTCCCACAAGGTATGCTTTTCTTTTCATACTTTATATGAATCTTTTTTTGTAAAAGAGGGTATCAAATTGTAAATTTGGGGTTCCTGCCGCTACCCCGGGGTTTAGGAAACATAAGGCTTCAAACGGAAACTTACCAATATTTCAAAATTCTTCTTCAGATTCAGGTATACTGTTGTTCATGGACTTAAAGGTTCCTTGGTGTTTTATCAAAATTGCCCCATAGTCATCAAGTCATCCTTTGGGAAGGGGTAAAGTTTACTATAGTTTATATAGGGAAATTATGTTTTTAGGCATATTTTGTTTTTAACTCTACAGGAAATAATTCAAATTTGCTTGAAATGATAATGAGATATCAATTTGATGCTATCAGAAAGTAAGATCCTGACTCACCCCTTGGTCCGGCAGGACAGGGCCCATTGGAATATTGGCTAAAATTTTAAAAGTCTTCTTCTCTATAGACTCAGATTTACTAGAATCCAATACTAGTACTCTTGATGGATAGACATGTCCATACATGCTTTATCTAAATAGTAAAGTTTATTACCCAAGGGTCATCTGTTGACCCTTTGGAAAGGGGCAGATTTTATAGATTATGTATAATAGGTAAAAACACTTTTGGTACATTTTGTCCAATTTCTAACATGTAATATTATTAGCTTTCTGGGACTGTAAAATGACAGATAAAGTCCGTTTTAAAATAGTCATACATTGTAATTTGTTCCTATCTAATAAAGCATTATTAAACCCTTGACTTTAACTAATTCAGTGATTTAACCTGTACCAACAAAGACACATCTTTTTTTTTGTTTACACATTAGATATAGATCTAACACGTGATACTATTCGCTTTCTGATATTGTAAAATGACAGTTAAAGTTTAATTGAAAATATACACATGTACATTGTAATTTAAAATAACATAATTTAACCCTGGGCTTTAATTATACGATAGCATTAATTCAGTGATTTTACCTGTAACAAAAGGACTCATCTTTTTTTTAATTTACAATTAGATATAGATCTTACATGTTATATTAATAGCTTTCTAGTATAATGACAGTTACAATTCATTTGAAAATATTCGTACATTGTTTTAAATTCCTCCCTAAAACATATTATTTTTACCTGTCACAACAAGACACAAATTTGTAATATACAATGTTTTATTATAGCAAACTTCCAGATAAAGCTTTTAAACACCCTTTTTCTGTCACTGGTGTTGGGTGAAATGTTCAAATACACGCTGGTATGATATTTGAAGCACATTTATTTATTACAATTTATTATGATGAATTCTGCAATTTTCTGCAAACTTAGGCAGGTGTGACGATACATGTATCTTAACATGTTGCTCCACGTAATTCTGGTTCAGCATTGAGTGACAATTAAACAATTGTATCTTTTTCAAATGATTTGTTAACATTTCATTTTCATAGTTTGAAAAATTTCATGAGTTTATAATATTTGTGTATATGGCTCGTATTGGCAGAGAACCAATAGGGGAAATGGAGGGGAAAAAATTAAGGGAAATAATCCAAATTTGTTCTAGAGCATCTTTGGACAAGGGGACTCAAGTTTGCATAAACAGAGGGTGTTGATGTTTTGTTTATAATTTTAACAAACGATCGGCAATATGAAATTCTACAAACATTCTTTCATTAGTGCCCTATAGTAATCACAGTGTCTGTCAGCTGTCTGTCCGTCAGCACTTTTGTTTCCAGAGATTATCTCGGGACTCCAAAAGGCCTAAATTTCACACCTGTTTAGAGTATCTTGGTATATCATTGTGCTCTGGTTAGCACACCTGTTTAGTGTTACCTGGTATATCATTGTGCTTTGGTTAGCACACCTGTTTAGTGTTTCCTGGTATATCATTGTGCTCTGGTTAGCACACCTGTTAAGTGTTTCCTGGTATAGCATTGGGCTTTGGTTAGCACACCTGTTAAGTGTTTCCTGGTATATCATTGGGCTCTGGTTAGCACACCTGTTAAGTGTTTCCTGGTATATCATTGTCCTCTGGTTAGCACACCTGTTTAGTGTGTCCTGGTATATCATTGTCCTCTGGTTAGCACACCTGTTTAGTGTTTCCTGGTATATCATTGTGCTCTGGTTAGCACACCTGTTTAGTGTTTCCTGGTATATCATTGTGCTCTGGTTAGCACACCTGTTTAGTGTTTCCTGGTATATCATTGTGCTCTGGTTAGCACACCTGTTTAGTGTTTCCTGGTATATCATTGTGCTCTGGTTAGCACACCTGTTTAGTGTTTCCTGGTATATCATTGTGCTCTGGTTAGCACACCTGTTTAGTGTTTCCTGGTATATCATTGTGCTCTGGTTAGCACACCTGTTTAGTGTTTCCTGGTATATCATTGTGCTCTGGTTAGCACACCTGTTTAGTGTTTCCTGGTATATCATTGTGCTCTGGTTAGCACACCTGTTTAGTGTTTCCTGGTATATCATTGTGCTCTGGTTAGCACACCTGTTTAGTGTTTCCTGGTATATCATTGTGCTCTGGTTAGCACACCTGTTTAGTGTTTCCTGGTATATCATTGTGCTCTGGTTAGCACACCTGTTTAGTGTTTCCTGGTATATCATTGTGCTCTGGTTAGCACACCTGTTTAGTGTTTCCTGGTATATCATTGTGCTCTGGTTAGCACACCTGTTTAGTGTTTCCTGGTATATCATTGTGCTCTGGTTAGCACACCTGTTTAGTGTTTCCTGGTATATCATTGTGCTCTGGTTAGCACACCTGTTTAGTGTTTCCTGGTATATCATTGTGCTCTGGTTAGCACACCTGTTTAGTGTTTCCTGGTATATCATTGTGCTCTGGTTAGCACACCTGTTTAGTGTTTCCTGGTATATCATTGTGCTCTGGTTAGCACACCTGTTTAGTGTTTCCTGGTATATCATTGTGCTCTGGTTAGCACACCTGTTTAGTGTTTCCTGGTATATCATTGTGCTCTGGTTAGCACACCTGTTTAGTGTTTCCTGGTATATCATTGTGCTCTGGTTAGCACACCTGTTTAGTGTTTCCTGGTATATCATTGTGCTCTGGTTAGCACACCTGTTTAGTGTTTCCTGGTATATCATTGTGCTCTGGTTAGCACACCTGTTTAGTGTTTCCTGGTATATCATTGTGCTCTGGTTAGCACACCTGTTTAGTGTTTCCTGGTATATCATTGTGCTCTGGTTAGCACACCTGTTTAGTGTTTCCTGGTATATCATTGTGCTCTGGTTAGCACACCTGTTTAGTGTTTCCTGGTATATCATTGTGCTCTGGTTAGCACACCTGTTTAGTGTTTCCTGGTATATCATTGTGCTCTGGTTAGCACACCTGTTTAGTGTTTCCTGGTATATCATTGTGCTCTGGTTAGCACACCTGTTTAGTGTTTCCTGGTATATCATTGTGCTCTGGTTAGCACACCTGTTTAGTGTTTCCTGGTATATCATTGTGCTCTGGTTAGCACACCTGTTTAGTGTTTCCTGGTATATCATTGTGCTCTGGTTAGCACACCTGTTTAGTGTTTCCTGGTATATCATTGTGCTCTGGTTAGCACACCTGTTTAGTGTTTCCTGGTATATCATTGTGCTCTGGTTAGCACACCTGTTTAGTGTTTCCTGGTATATCATTGTGCTCTGGTTAGCACACCTGTTTAGTGTTTCCTGGTATATCATTGTGCTCTGGTTAGCACACCTGTTTAGTGTTTCCTGGTATATCATTGTGCTCTGGTTAGCACACCTGTTTAGTGTTTCCTGGTATATCATTGTGCTCTGGTTAGCACACCTGTTTAGTGTTTCCTGGTATATCATTGTGCTCTGGTTAGCACACCTGTTTAGTGTTTCCTGGTATATCATTGTGCTCTGGTTAGCACACCTGTTTAGTGTTTCCTGGTATATCATTGTGCTCTGGTTAGCACACCTGTTTAGTGTTTCCTGGTATATCATTGTGCTCTGGTTAGCACACCTGTTTAGTGTTTCCTGGTATATCATTGTGCTCTGGTTAGCACACCTGTTTAGTGTTTCCTGGTATATCATTGTGCTCTGGTTAGCACACCTGTTTAGTGTTTCCTGGTATATCATTGTGCTCTGGTTAGCACACCTGTTTAGTGTTTCCTGGTATATCATTGTGCTCTGGTTAGCACACCTGTTTAGTGTTTCCTGGTATATCATTGTCCTCTGGTTAGCACACCTGTTTAGTGTTTCCTGGTATATCATTGTCCTCTGGTAAGCACACCTGTTTAGTGTTTCCTGGTATATCATTGGGCTTTGGTGAGCACACCTGTTAAGTGTTTCCTGCTATATCATTGGGCTTTGGTTAGCACACCTGTTTAGCGTTTCCTGGTNGCTCGTATTGGCAGAGAACCAATAGGGGAAATGGAGGGGAAAAAATTAAGGGAAATAATCCAAATTTGTTCTAGAGCATCTTTGGACAAGGGGACTCAAGTTTGCATAAACAGAGGGTGTTGATGTTTTGTTTATAATTTTAACAAACGATCGGCAATATGAAATTCTACAAACATTCTTTCATTAGTGCCCTATAGTAATCACAGTGTCTGTCAGCTGTCTGTCCGTCAGCACTTTTGTTTCCAGAGATTATCTCGGGACTCCAAAAGGCCTAAATTTCACACCTGTTTAGAGTATCTTGGTATATCATTGTGCTCTGGTTAGCACACCTGTTTAGTGTTACCTGGTATATCATTGTGCTTTGGTTAGCACACCTGTTTAGTGTTTCCTGGTATATCATTGTGCTCTGGTTAGCACACCTGTTAAGTGTTTCCTGGTATAGCATTGGGCTTTGGTTAGCACACCTGTTAAGTGTTTCCTGGTATATCATTGGGCTCTGGTTAGCACACCTGTTAAGTGTTTCCTGGTATATCATTGTCCTCTGGTTAGCACACCTGTTTAGTGTGTCCTGGTATATCATTGTCCTCTGGTTAGCACACCTGTTTAGTGTTTCCTGGTATATCATTGTGCTCTGGTTAGCACACCTGTTTAGTGTTTCCTGGTATATCATTGTGCTCTGGTTAGCACACCTGTTTAGTGTTTCCTGGTATATCATTGTGCTCTGGTTAGCACACCTGTTTAGTGTTTCCTGGTATATCATTGTGCTCTGGTTAGCACACCTGTTTAGTGTTTCCTGGTATATCATTGTGCTCTGGTTAGCACACCTGTTTAGTGTTTCCTGGTATATCATTGTGCTCTGGTTAGCACACCTGTTTAGTGTTTCCTGGTATATCATTGTGCTCTGGTTAGCACACCTGTTTAGTGTTTCCTGGTATATCATTGTGCTCTGGTTAGCACACCTGTTTAGTGTTTCCTGGTATATCATTGTGCTCTGGTTAGCACACCTGTTTAGTGTTTCCTGGTATATCATTGTGCTCTGGTTAGCACACCTGTTTAGTGTTTCCTGGTATATCATTGTGCTCTGGTTAGCACACCTGTTTAGTGTTTCCTGGTATATCATTGTGCTCTGGTTAGCACACCTGTTTAGTGTTTCCTGGTATATCATTGTGCTCTGGTTAGCACACCTGTTTAGTGTTTCCTGGTATATCATTGTGCTCTGGTTAGCACACCTGTTTAGTGTTTCCTGGTATATCATTGTGCTCTGGTTAGCACACCTGTTTAGTGTTTCCTGGTATATCATTGTGCTCTGGTTAGCACACCTGTTTAGTGTTTCCTGGTATATCATTGTGCTCTGGTTAGCACACCTGTTTAGTGTTTCCTGGTATATCATTGTGCTCTGGTTAGCACACCTGTTTAGTGTTTCCTGGTATATCATTGTGCTCTGGTTAGCACACCTGTTTAGTGTTTCCTGGTATATCATTGTGCTCTGGTTAGCACACCTGTTTAGTGTTTCCTGGTATATCATTGTGCTCTGGTTAGCACACCTGTTTAGTGTTTCCTGGTATATCATTGTGCTCTGGTTAGCACACCTGTTTAGTGTTTCCTGGTATATCATTGTGCTCTGGTTAGCACACCTGTTTAGTGTTTCCTGGTATATCATTGTGCTCTGGTTAGCACACCTGTTTAGTGTTTCCTGGTATATCATTGTGCTCTGGTTAGCACACCTGTTTAGTGTTTCCTGGTATATCATTGTGCTCTGGTTAGCACACCTGTTTAGTGTTTCCTGGTATATCATTGTGCTCTGGTTAGCACACCTGTTTAGTGTTTCCTGGTATATCATTGTGCTCTGGTTAGCACACCTGTTTAGTGTTTCCTGGTATATCATTGTGCTCTGGTTAGCACACCTGTTTAGTGTTTCCTGGTATATCATTGTGCTCTGGTTAGCACACCTGTTTAGTGTTTCCTGGTATATCATTGTGCTCTGGTTAGCACACCTGTTTAGTGTTTCCTGGTATATCATTGTGCTCTGGTTAGCACACCTGTTTAGTGTTTCCTGGTATATCATTGTGCTCTGGTTAGCACACCTGTTTAGTGTTTCCTGGTATATCATTGTGCTCTGGTTAGCACACCTGTTTAGTGTTTCCTGGTATATCATTGTGCTCTGGTTAGCACACCTGTTTAGTGTTTCCTGGTATATCATTGTGCTCTGGTTAGCACACCTGTTTAGTGTTTCCTGGTATATCATTGTGCTCTGGTTAGCACACCTGTTTAGTGTTTCCTGGTATATCATTGTGCTCTGGTTAGCACACCTGTTTAGTGTTTCCTGGTATATCATTGTGCTCTGGTTAGCACACCTGTTTAGTGTTTCCTGGTATATCATTGTGCTCTGGTTAGCACACCTGTTTAGTGTTTCCTGGTATATCATTGTGCTCTGGTTAGCACACCTGTTTAGTGTTTCCTGGTATATCATTGTGCTCTGGTTAGCACACCTGTTTAGTGTTTCCTGGTATATCATTGTGCTCTGGTTAGCACATCTGTTTAGTGTTTCCTGGTATATCGTTGTGCTCTGGTTAGCACATCTGTTTAGTGTTTCCTGGTATATCGTTGTGCTCTGGTTAGCACACCTGTTTAGTGTTTCCTTGTATATCACTGTGCTCTGGTTAGCACACCTGTTTAGTGTTACCTGGTATATCATTGTCCTCTGGTTAGCACACCTGTTAAGTGTTACCTGGTATATCATTTGGCTTTGGTTAGCACACCTGTTTAGTGTTTCCTGGTATATCATTGTGCTCTGGTTAGCACACCTGTTTAGTGTTACCTGGTTTATCATTGGGCTTTGGTTAGCACACCTGTTAAGTGTTTCCTGGTATATCATTGGGCTTTGGTTAGCACACCTGTTTAGCGTTTCCTGGTATATCATTGTGCTCTGGTTAGCACATCTGTTTAGTGTTTCCTGGTATATCATTGTGCTCTGGGTAGCACACCTGTTTAGTGTTACCTGGTATATCATTGTCCTCTGGTTAGCACACCTGTTTAGTGTTTCCTGGTATATCATTGTGCTCTGGTTAGCACACC
>NW_018404542.1:103771-117285 GCF_002113885.1 Mizuhopecten yessoensis
ATTGATTGTGTGACAGTACTGACATACGGAACCATTGATTGTGTGACAGTACTGACATACGGAACCATTGGTTGTGTGACAGTACTGACATACGGAACCATTGATTGTGTTACAGTACTGACATACGGAACCATTGATTGTGTGACAGAACTGACATACGGAACCATTGATTGTGTGACGGTACTAACATACGGAATCATTGATTGTGTGACAGTACTGACATACAGAACGATTGATTATGTGACAGTACTGACATACGCAACCATTGATTGTGTGACAGTACTGACATACGGATACATTGATTATGTGATAGTACTGATATACGGAACCATTGATTATGTGACAGTATTGACATACGGAACCATTGATTGTGTGACAGTACTCACATACGGAACCATTGATTGTGTGACAGTACTGCCATCCGAACCATTGATTGTGTGACAGTACTGACATACAGAACCATTTATTGTGTGACGGTACTGACATACGGAACAATTAATTGTGTGACAGAACTGACATACGGAACCATTGATTGTGGGACAGTACTGACATACGGAACCATTGATTGTGCCATTGATTGTGTGACAGTACTGACATACGAACCATTGACTGTGTGATAGTACTGAC
This sequence comes from Mizuhopecten yessoensis, assembly GCF_002113885.1. Classification (NCBI taxonomy): domain Eukaryota; kingdom Metazoa; phylum Mollusca; class Bivalvia; order Pectinida; family Pectinidae; genus Mizuhopecten; species Mizuhopecten yessoensis. The sequence continues at coordinate 104,399 of NW_018404542.1, forward strand.
ATCCGGAATCATTGATTATGTGACAGTACTGACATACGAACCATTGATTGTGTGACAGTACTGACATACAGAACCATTTATTGTGTGACGGTACTGACATACGGAACAATTAATTGTGTGACAGAACTGACATACGGAACCATTGATTGTGTGACGGTACTAACATACGGAATCATTGATTGTGTGACAGTACTGACATACAGAACCATTCAGTGTGTGACGGTACTAACATACGGAACCATCGATTGTGTGACAGTGCTAACATACGCAACCATTGATTGTGTGACAGTACTGACATACGAACCATTGATTGTGTTACAGTACTCACATACGGAACCATTGATTGTGTGACAGTACTCACATACGGAACCATTGATTGTGTGACAGTACTCACATACGGAACCATTGATTGTGTGACAGTACTCACATACGGAACCATTGATTGTGTGACAGTACTGCCATCCGAACCATTGATTGTGTGACAGTACTGACATACGGATACATTGATTATGTGATAGTACTGATATACGGAACCATTGATTGTGTGATAGTACTGACATACGAACCATTGATTGTGTGACAGTACTCACATACGGAACCATTGATTGTGTGACAGTACTGCCATCCGAACCATTGATTGTGTGACAGTACTGACATACAAACCATTGATTGTGTTACAGTACTCACATACGGAACCATTGATTGTGTGACAGTACTGACATACAGAACCATTGATTGTGTGACAGAACTGACATACGGAACCATTGATTGTGTGACAGTACTGACATACAGAACGATTGATTATGTGACAGTACTGACATACGCAACCATTGATTGTGTGACAGTACTGACATACGGAACCATTGATTGTGCGACGGTACTGACATACGGAACTATTGATTGTGTGACGGTACTGACATACGGAACCATTGATTGTGTGACAGTACTGACATACGGAACCATTGATTGTGCGACGGTACTGACATACGGAACTATTGATTGTGTGACGGTACTGACATACGGAACCATTGATTGTGTGACAGTACTGACATACGGAACCATTCATTGTGTGACAGTAATAACATATGGATCCATTGATGGAACTGTGTTTTTTTTTAGTTTTGTTACTGTCACCGAACAATCTTTTCCTTGGAAGTTTCTCGGATGATCATCTGCCAACACATCAACTCCTACACGGCAGATATAGATCTCTGATAGTATTATTGGTTATTACGGTTATACATTAACGTACCTGTATCACCGTAAGTGGGACAGTAATGCTAGATGTAAACACACCAATGACTGTGTAAAAGCTATTCCTTGTACCAATTATATGGTTCCTATGTGTGCTTATTTGTACTTTACCTTTAAACCTCTGGAAAAAGAAAAGAAAAAATAAAAAATAAATTAAAACTACGCATGGATAGTTATTTCTATCGGCATAACCTGATATAAATAATCCATTAGACGTAAGACTTTTGTTACAATATACTCTAAAAATTGGGTAATAAATGTAAACAATTGGCAGATAAGCTATCTGAAACATTCAATAAGATGCTAACAAAGGATGCGGATCAGAGGTATTTGTGAAATTTTAGGACCACAAATTAACAACAGACAATCTCAACGAAATACGATAAATCAATAATGATGAATAATGTAATTATACAAATCAAATGGTATTTACTATGTTTAATAATGAGGTGGTACATAAAAAATGTATAATTGATTAACTCGAATATACGAAACTATGGCATACCTGTCGATGAGCATAAACAGTTTTCGGCAAGGAAGTCATCCACACAAAGTATTTTGTATCCTTTCCATGAGTTACTAAAAAATAAAATCTATAAATTACTTCGTTACACAAATGTGAATATGAAATAGATGTTATCATATGATATTTTAGTTTCAAGAAAAATACGAAAGTAAGCACTCGAGAACAAAACGGTATACGTCTCTGCATATGTTTAGATACTGAGGTTCGTTTCCAAAATTAATGAAATACCCAATCAAAATGTTGTGTACGGTCGACAATAAATACAGTAAAACCTCGATATAATGCCCCTTTCTTATTTTGCCAGATCGTTTACCGCAAACACATTTCAATTTCCCTTTTCCCCCGTTTTCTTAAGAATTTCGTTACACGTTTATAGCACCAAACCCCTTTATAACGCTAACATTTCTCTAGATAAAAAATGGTGACAGCATAACGAGGTTTTACTGTAGAAGTCTACCGCTACCTGTATGTGTAGGCGCATGCGCATGGTAGTGTTCTTCCTCTTTGTTCGATATTTGCCTTTGTCCACCGTGGAGACACATTTAGTCACACAATCGGTCGATACCATCTATTTTCCCGATCTGTATTGTATCCGTACGTTCAAAGCTGTGCGTACGAACCTGAGCTGGTAACTAAATATTTGTATAGTGGGACAGAATCGGTAAATGGTCAACACAATCACCCATTGACCATATTGGCTACAACGTATACACAAGATAGACTACTGGTTTTGTAAACATCTAGTACATTGTACCATTGACGAGGCCTAGTTATTCCGCTTACGTGGAAATGACATTTCAATGGTTGGTTTTATGACACTGTCGTATTATTGTCAACTATGAGTGTATGTCTGAACGCCGAGCCGTTGTCTTGTCTACATGATAATGACTAAATACACATCACTTTACTACAGGAACATATATAGCTTATCTACAGGTTTATGGGGGACAAGGACTTAATATTTCATAAGCAGTTTTAATTGACAGAGAAAAAGATGTGACGGGAAAATACACAACGTGTCATCAAAGGAAAAACAAGAAATGTGCTCGACTAGGATTCTAACCTAGAAATCGAATACAGGTCGCCCGAGTTGTTCCGTCCATAGTCGTTCCGACCTTAGTAGTTCCGGCCCCTACCCGGTCCGACCCCGTATTCTTAGTCGTTCCGTCCCCATAATAATATTATATATGATTCATGTTTAAAATTTAATTCCATTTTATTTTATTTACATATTGTATAATTGATTTTACTAATTCAAAGAAATAAAATTAAAAATTAAAACAAATATCACATTGTACATTTGTTGTCTTTTCATTTTACATGTTTGTTGTCTAAAATAAACGGCAAAATACACCTTAACATAGACTAAAATTTTCAAAAAGATTTCATTATTATTTTCTTCTTTCCATTTTACGATTGATACAGACGGCCCATGCCGTTCATTAAAAAAAAAAAAACATATACAAGTGTATATGATTAAAAGAATCTTGAACAATTTAGTGTGTGCTTAAACATACTACGCCACTGCCTTTATTGTTATAATTGATTACGCATTGGTTATATATATATTACCATTTAGTAATAAATATTACCATTAGATATATAAGTTATAAATATAACGTATATAATGGTAATATGTGAAGGAAAACACTTCAGTGAGGCCGGATCGACTAAGGGGTCGGAACGGCTTTGGGGTCGGACCGGGAGAAGCCGGAACGACTTTCAACACGGTCACGCGTCAATGAACTCTACTACAATTGTAGTTGTGTCAAGTTAGCCATACGTAGTGACCATTCCAAACAGGGCTGTTCCTTATAAAACACATGCCTTTTTCGTTAAATTAATAGAGTTTATCTATAGCTGACGTCATACCAGTTGTATTAATTTTACGATGAAGGTGTAAGTTGTTCAAATTATGGCGTTCTTATGATGACAATTCATACATTATATACTATAAGGAACAGATTGTAACACACACACACAGATATAGAGAACATGATTGATTTGTTTGGGTCATCTTGATAACCATAACTGAAACCAGAATCTCCGTGAGGGAGGTAAAAAAAAAATAACTTCCTGTGTTTAATACAGTCCAACCAAGATACACATTAATTTCAACGTGTACGTCGAACTGAGAATGGAGTACTTACAGGTCACTGCGAATAAAAGCCAACAAACTCCGAGTAGAGCCACGAGAACCAACATTAGATATCGTGTCCTGCGAGTCCAAGGTTGATCCATGCTGTTTGACATAACGTGACATTAAAAAGTAACGTACGTATGTTATACAAAGCTGCTCTGAGAGACGCTATGAGAGAATTAACGTGTATGAAGTGGTTCATACACCTACCCAGGTAAGGTTCAATACAAACTAATTATTTCTCCATAGTATATAGTGTTAACGACATCGACTGGCTAGTTCCTTAACGATCCGTCGCGGTACCGATTTGTAATATATACTTTTCATGACCGTGACATTTCAGCAATCAATCCTTATATAGCAGAATGGTGAACAAACTTGCGCACAATATTTTAGCCCGAAGTTTTAAATAGGGATTACATTATAAATAAATAATAGTTGAGTCCCATTGAATAAGTATTGCTCTGTGTGGTCACGACTCCAGTTATTTTTAACTCCCATATACACGAAATTGCCTGTCGCCGCTTATTGATTTACCCGAAATTTTATCTCAGTTCACAAATCACAATTAGTAGTCACCAAATTACTTCAGTGAAATACCATAAATGTGTCTCTGAAATAGCAGTGAAACACCTGTCATACTTGATAACTGTGATAACTGAATGCTATGACGCGTTACGCCATGTTACCATGGAAACGGCCGGTATGAAATACTCGGCTACATTTCTATCATGACTGAAGGTTATGCCGCGTTATCGAATATTTTTGATAAAAGGAATATGTCTTTTTCCAAAAAAATGATCGTTGGGTTTCAATGGTTTAAATTGACTTCCATATGCTACTATTTTGGCACGCTAGACACTATATAGTATTGAACTAATTTCCATCAAATAAAACAACATGTTTTAATTCGTATTTATTTACAACTATACACTTACAATCGAATCCAAAATTTTAAATCAATGATATTCATTATATTTTTGGCATGTCTGTATGTAGAAGGTGTATATAAGTTTAAACAGTTTGAACATGTTTGTTTTTCATGTTTGAAAGATAGGTGTGTCGAAAATGTTTCGTTATTTCCAATTTTGTTTTCGAACCTAAGACGGGGAGCGGAAACTTTAAAATTCGGATGTTTGATGATTTAGTTATTGCCGACAACTTTAAATCCTTGATGATTTGACAGAACTGATATAGCCGGATATCCGAAATAGATAATTTTACACAAATGTCCGTGTCAAATTGAATTTATTAAACAAGCTCAAAAATTTGATATGACATGAGCCTTTAACATTCATCATTTGAAAAAAGACCCACTGCAAACACGATTGTGTGTTATCAGCTGACTCTATAATAGGTAAAAACCAAAATACTCCCGTCATGGTGTTGTCGTTCCGCGTAGTGCATATCTGTTACAGATTATTTTTATGGTGATCCGTTTCAAGTTTAATGAAAAAAACAAAGTAATAATTACAAAATAAACATTTAAGATGCATTTGAATAACAATAAATGTTTCATGTTGTGTAATCGATAAAAGTAGTAACTGTAGCGGCGTAAGAATATGTTTTATTACACGTGTGCAATACCATATCTATGACATGGCCGTATGACATTGTAAAATGGGTCAGTTATGTGATAAACCTGATTTATGTCAGTGACAGCAATAATACACAAAAATAACAATAAATATACTTTTGGTATGTGACAACAATTTCAAAGAATGTGCGTCGGTACTTACACAGATATGCGTTCCATTGGTTAAAAACATCAACAAGTAAACGTATTTCAATAGTGTGACATACTTAGCTTTAACAAGAGAACGTACAAGGGTATCTGTATTATTATTGGTGTAGCAGGATTACATTCAAGGAATGAGGACATATCCTCAATGACACAAGAACCAATAGTAGTTTGACGGTCATTACTTTGCTATATCTTTCAAAAATGGTCTAACAGTATCATTACATAGCTTTATTGAAGCTCGTATATATATGAGGAACGGTCTTACCCACACAGTTTCGTGGACGGACGGGCTCACCGGTTATTTATTGTTCGTCGTAACATCGTCCACATTGATAAGCTGGTGAACTTTCTAATTTCTGGTCATAGCGTGTTCCAGATTGTAATATGGATGCACTCTTTCATCCATTTGCGGGTTCCGATATGGGGCTTTTAATCTGTAAATGCATTTTCATTATGTATTACGATTCTCTACTTCTTCTCGCGTGTGTGTTGTCCCCTCCTCTCTTTCAATTTCTTGATTCTTTTACTGTATATATTCGAACTTCTTCACTGCCGACACAATGCGATGCTCCAATTATATCTTAACTCCTCGGTCTGTTCTTACGTTGTAATATCAACAGTAATCACCACATCCAGTTTATAATCGCTTGGATGGCGGAGAGTGAAGTGTAAGCTCTGATCTGTGTGTGTTATTTCCGATATCTCTCCTCCTTCGTTTAAAATTACTTTGAGGTTGCATCAAGACATCAAGTTCTTTCTTAATAATCACTCACCACGTCATCAACAGTTTCTACTCCTGCTTAACGCTCAGCAAATTAGGAGTGGGACGACTGGTTCGCCCGTTGTCAGTATAATGTGACCGGGTGGGGCGTTCTGCTGGGTGTCTTCGGCAGTATGTTTCAGTGAGGTAGCACTATAAAGTCGGCATCAGTTCCGCGCTGTTCCCCCCNACAGTCGGGGACAGAGAGCTAGCTACTGTCGCTGAATTATACGCGAGTGTCTGTTGATGCACATTTTAGAAAGTTTGTAGTGATCGCAATGTTTTCTAGCAATTCCATAACGATATTACAATGCACTTTGGTTCTACTCTGGTATCAGGCTGATTTACGACGCCTTGTTCACCACTATGGTAAATAAGGGGAAGTAACTCTCCCTGCACTTTAGGTTCACCGGTGACCAAAACCACACACAAGATGTATAATGCAGTGGTTTGTAATACCGGAAGTTGAAGAATTCTTTCTGAATTTGTGACCAACATTTAAATGTTTTCCTTGGCACCTACACTATTTACAGTTGTCATACATGTATATGTTGTCCCAGTGTCGATCAGGAGGATCAGACTAAAGTTGCGATAATTTGTCATTAAAATTCCATTTGCCTCTTATTATTGAAAACAAATTTAACGCTTACATATATTTCCTGTTAAATGAGTTTTTTTTAACGAGTAGTACCATTAGCATATGACGATAAATGCAAAGCCATACGTGTCATGCACACTGTCATTACAACATAGGTGATTTATACCACAAATGGTGTATCAGCAATTTGCTATGAGAGTGTATAATTATACTTGACTCTATGACATTTATTTAATATGCATATTCTACAGTAATATATTATTGATTTATACATGTAGCAATTACGTAGTTACATTGAAAGTGTACTTTTTATGGTGTTACATTGATAACAAGGGTGAACAGTTCATTGATGATTGACAGTGATCATGATTGTGTAGATATTTTAGTGTAGTTTATTATTTAACATATATGTGTATACGTACCAGCTGTATTGTTACAGGCTACGGAACACTTAAATGGCCATCTGTATGATGACACATCAAACAAGTCATAGGAACGTCACACACAAACATATCACTGTATGTATGACCTATATATCTACTTCTAGTAAAATGTATACGTAACATGAATAGCTTAACAGTAATGTAATATAAATGTTGACAATATGATAGTTCACTTAGCTACATACACACTACATGTGTACATATGCTACTAATTGTTGGCTTCAGAAAAAAACAGATTTGCATTTCCACTACAAGTTCCTTTATAAACATTATCAGAAGAAATAGCGTTCATAGAGCTTAGTCTCGTTCAACCAGACGCTTGATCACAATTCAACCTCTGTTTAGTCTCGTTCAACCAGACGCTTGATCACTTGTAATTCAAGAGTCTGGTCACACACAGTGCACTAACATTATCACCACCAGAGGGCAGTATTTCTACTTTCGTTTCCGGACGTTATGTCAACGCCATTAAACATTTCAATGAATAACGAAATTATTGAAAAAAGTTACCTATACATGCACTCCTGAAGTACCCGTGTATTCACTTTTATCGAGAACAATGTAAGAAAATGTGTCAAATCTCCAGAATAATGCCATATATTTCCATTGAATAAATCATAGCTAAGCACAAAGCCAACAAGGCTGACTGAAGTTTGAAAAAAGCATGCAAAGCAAGTGAGATTTTACCTGTACACCATGCAAAACACCTTCAAGTTCTCACTGAGGTAGTCTGGCTTGACTTGTATCAATAGCCTTGTTAGCTTTATGAATTAATGTAAAATATCCAATGAAAATACATGAAATCATTCTTTTTGAAGCATTTTCTTACATTTTTCTCGTAAATAGTTAAAACATGGATACTTCAGGAATGCATATACAGGTAATTTTTTAATGAATTAAAATATTTAATGTAATTTTGGGCCACTCATATTCTGACTTCAAAAGTTAAAAACGGTTTGTCAACCTTTGACCGATGAAAAAAATTACCAGAATCTCGGTAAGCCTCGTTATGATGTCACAAAACGAAAGCACTGGGTTTGACCAGACTCTCCATTCGGCGTAGCTTGCGCAGGCAACAAGAGTCTGGTTGAACGAGATTAACGTAGAGCTACGAACGCAATTTGATCAACGTCATTTTGAAGCTTCTCCTCCCACCTCGAATAACATGCGACAACCGTTAGAAACAAACATTTTGGTGACATTACGCTGTTCCAAGCTGCACTGACGAAACAGACACTTAAATAAAAGATGCAAAGAAAATATTTAAATTCAGGTAAATAATAACTAAAAAACTAGAATGTAAATATAAGGATTGAATGGCATTTTTCCAATGTTCATGCCGGTACATGTACATTGTATGAGCACAAATCTGTTACATACATATTTACTATGAGGGTGTGGAATATGTTTATGTATGTACATAACAGCATGAATATGAAAAAAACGCCGTTCAATCTTTATGAAGTAAGATTACAACTGCTGCTACTGATTCGTCGGTATTAAGGTCTGTATCCTCAACTCCAGTTTATGACGGATTGTTCTTGTCGATGTATTTGGACAATGTTAAATGACAAAAAAAACACTTTTGTTATCAATTATTGCTGAGATCAGTTACAATAACATGGCCATCACATGTATGACTATACCAGAAATATTGAACAAAATTATGAAGGCGGGGGTGGATATTGAGTTACCTTAATGAGCTGCTGCCACGTGAGTTTGTAGTATAGTATTTAAGATACAATGTGTTTTAAAATGTGTGTAATGAACTAATGATCAAGAATAGCAGATATCTTTGTTGTTGACTATGTCCGGAGCCTTGTTTGCAAAATTTGTGCACGAATAATTAACAAACGAGCTGACAAGGTTAAAGGTAATCGGTACGGGGATCTAGAACAACTTATAAATTACAATCTATCTGATAAGGTCACAACATGTATACTTTGGTGAAAACAAAATATAAAAGAAAATTTCATTAACGTACACTCGACATACAAGCGGTTTTATTTTTTTCTTAATGAAAATAAAAGTCCGATTAGTGTAATAGTAAGTGTGAAACACTACTGCCGTAAATAGGTCATATCCTATGACATCATTTTGGATGACCCACATTTTAACAAACAGAAAGCCCAGAACCATGCATGGATTAGTTTTTTTTTTTTCATTTGAAATTTAAAAAGGAAAAAAGCATGCTAAACAGGTTTTTTTCTTCATATAAGCCATAGAGGTGCACGTGATTAACCGTCAAATGAATCCAGCTTTCTCTTATATTATTTAATGAGGTGTTGAAAACCATAGGTGATCACACGTTGCGGAAAGGGTGGATTAAAATAAAAGAAACTGTTTTGCATTAATTATGCATTTTTACCTAGAAAAAAATAGCACTGATAGAAAAACCTGAATTAGTTGATTTGTTAAACATTTCATTAAATTCCTGTTCATACCCAAACATTTGAAAATCCATGCTGTACGTTTTTGCTAGCTGTGAAAGCGTGTGCTTTGGTATCCTTTTAAATGTTTCGAGAAATATAGTATTTTGTTGTTGTTTTAATCCTTGACGTCCCAGCTCCAGAACAGATTTTGAATATGCGCCTTTAAATATTTCAAACACTGTTGCTTCCTTTTTGTAAAACAGATTGCTAGGTACGGGCAAATCAGCGGCAATGAAACCCCTAGCTTTAAGTTTTGTCCATATTCTCTCAGCGGTGTTCTGTTTTGAGGTACATTTTGTGGCTACGCCACGCATGGATACGTACGCCTGAGCTGTATCGTATAACGCATCATTTACGGCGTCGATGGAGATGTTACGCAGTACTGCTTTGTAAGGTTCTAGGTTTAACTTATCCAGAATATAATTAGTGTCGTCTTTGAACGTTTCCATTTTGCCTATGATGTCATACTTGACATGACACGGGGAACACGACTTCCATAACGAGAGCACGTGTACGTCCACGTGTTTGCCTGTAGTCTCGGCATGAACGGCATATTGGAGGAATTCTGGGAATGTCACGTCATGTCCGCAAGTGGTTTTTGAAGTGTTGTCCCTAAATGTTTTTACTATATAGGTACCTAGGACATCCCAGTAGAATGGGTTTGGGGAAAACACTTTATCAACATAGGCGGAATATAACCGCTCTAAAGGATCACGAGCTATTATGAACTTTGTAGAACGTCTTAAAATTGCATCAATATGTTTCCATTCATTGATTGTGGGAAACACGTTGGTCACTCCTATTTGAGGTTTTATATGGTAAGGACTTGCTATCCGATGTTTGTCTATTTGAAGCAAAAGTCTTCCCCAAAACGTCGACCCCGCTTTAGTTGCTTTACAATACAGGAAGGGTTTGTTTCTATTATAGACCATGTGGTGTCGGTTCGGAAGATTGTAAGTAGAATTTTTCTTGCACATCTTCATTACAGCTGTTTTCCTTTGAATCATTACGAAGTCAGTGCTCTGTAAAATAAGAAAACGTAAAAACCATATAACATATAATTAACATGATTTTCGTGGCAAAAGGAAAAAAATATTTTCCAACGCAGGGGTCACTTTTTGTTCAAATTAAATCGATAGAATATAGAAAAAAATCTTTGCTAATAATTATTAACAGTTAAATGAATTAGAGTAACAGAAATTTTAACAAGTTCCTTGAATCCATGAAGGTAAACAAATAGGATAGGCTACAGTTGTATCATAAGTATATATGGACACCTTTTGTGTAAAATTTACATCAATGCATTTACAACAAAATCATAACCAAATATTATGATGAGGACTGTTATCAATGATAAAGAATAAAAGGTTAAATAAAACTAAGATAATTATATTTGTTCTCAAATAAAATGAAATTACCGTACCAGAATGTTTGAAGCTTTGTCTAACATCCGCTGCACATGCGAGGTTTTTTTCACGGGTATCTTCCTCTGCATGTGTGGTATACCCTCAACATGTGTTACTGAGGAAAAACAGACATGAAAATAAAAACCGGAAACGCATCAAAATCAACAGAAAAGGTGTCACTGGAAAATTTGAGGAAAACCATAAACAAATTACAGGTAAGTGGGTTTGACTCAACTCCCGGGGTTCATTGTTTCATTTCATTACATTCGTACTACTAAATACGTTTTTTGTTGTTTATGCGATACGAAACATTTGCTCTTATCCATATCAGCCCTCGCCGTATCACACCCAAAAACCGTATCAGCCCTTTCCGTATCAGCCCGCAAAACCCGTATCAAACCCCTTTTTTGAACACTTCTAATTTTTCCCATCTTCATAGATCATAAGATAGTAGATCTATCCGTATTTTATTAGTAAGTATGTAATAAACAGAATAAAATGTGTTAGAAAATGTGTTATTCTCTATAAATGACCAGTTGAATGCGTGGTCGATATCATCTATAAGTATTCATCATAACTTGACTGCTACATTAATTATGTGTAGTAACTCTTCAAAATATTTGGCATATCATGTGAGACAAGTTTAGAGTTAAGTGCTATATAGTCAAATCTGAACTCCAGCATTTATATTAAATCGTAAGTCACAATGGTGTAGGTGGTCTTTGTAATAATATACTTATAAAACAAAAGTGAATCAATAAATAAGAAAATCATTCAGGGACCGAAAATGGAGTGCGTTTTATGATCTGGTATCCCTTTAATTAACAATCACTAATACTAACCATTGGTTTCATACAAATCTTTCATACTTTTCAGGAGGAATTTTAATAAAACTTAAATGGTGTAAATAGCAAGAGAAAAAGAATGCACACAGTCTGCATTACCTTGCTTCAATAACAGATCAAGGGAAACATGAAATGGATGCTTCAAATATTTAAAGGGACATGAAGAAATACTGATAGCATTCATAATTTCGATTGATGGAAGAAGCCGGGGTACCGTGAAAAAGCCCAATGTGCTATCAAAGGGGATGCTGGAAAACTCTACTGGCTTATCAACGGGTTTAATTAACTAACATAAACGGTGATCTCACATAGGTCACAAGTCACGCGTCAATGCTTTTTCAAGTTATATCAAGTGCACTAGACTGTCAGGTTAAGGTACGCCCATTATATACACGTGTGTACCAACATTTGTGTATTAACAATCCCTGTCCAACTGCACTGTGGTTTGTCCAATATACAGTAACCTCCCCTTAACTTCCGTTTTAATATAACTGGAGATCAGAACAATTGGGTCAGAACAATGTTAGTATGTCATATATACATGTAGTAATGTTAGTTTGTCGTTATATATAGTAATGTTAGTATGGCGTTATATATAGTAATGTTAGGATGTCGTTATATATAGTAATGTTAGTATGTCGATATATATAGTAATGTTAGTATGACGTTATATATAGTAATGATAGTATGTCGTTATATATAGTAATGTTAGTATGTCGTTATATATAGTAATGATAGT
>NW_018404542.1:123976-127274 GCF_002113885.1 Mizuhopecten yessoensis
TTGTCATGTACCTTATATGACAATCATTACGCTGTGACATAACAGCTATTTAAGTTATTGTTATATTGGTCAAGGAAGCCCAGTTTTACACTAGTGTTCAAAGTACACGGCCATACTGATGATACAAATATTGCCAATTCACATGAATATCATGGCAATATTCAGCAACTTATAAACTACCATAATGGTTCGTATTGCTTATATAATTCATGCAACAGTTCAAACATGACATACAGAGAAGTTATTAATATTGCTCATTTTACCCTGATAAACTGTGCTAGATATAAAAAAATAATAACATCTTTATAACTTAACTTTGTGATTTAGATATCGCGTCGTGAGAGCACAATATCAAGCATTGACTGAACACTCGAGATATATGAGATACCAACCTAGGCCTCAAACTCGAAATATTGGCGGATTTAAATCAAACAAATGCGTTTTATATTATTTGGTGAATTATAATTATGTAGTATAGTTTGGAATCATCCACGTGATTCATTCAAACGGAATGTTACGATAAAATCGCAATTTATGTTACAGAGCTGAGGAACAAAACTATGTATACTTACATATCACTGCATACACAAGCCAACACATTCCGAGTAAAGATACAAGGACTAACATTATAAATCGTATCCTTCCCGTGCAAGTTCGACCCATACTGTTTTATAAAACGTGTATGGAAAACGTGCAGGTATAATATTAAACAAAACTTCTCTGAGAGTCACCCTGTGTGTGTCCACTTCTTTATGCTAATAAACTTAAACAGTGATTCGATCTGCTACAGTTAAGTACGCATGTAACGTTAAAGGTTCATGTCTAGTTTTAATACAAAGCCGCCACAGTGACGCGATCGACCCTGTAGAACATAATGTACAATGAGGCAGGCACTATGACAAGCGATATCTATACAGTTAACGAAGGGTCCATGTGTAAGATTAAAACAAACAACTAATACTATAAACTAATGAATACAGAATACCCAGTAGTAATCACATGTATATTCATGATAACACTTAGCAGTACAGTGTAGGAAAAATCAGGTAAAGCAACCATTGAAAGTGGAATAGAAAATACATATTTATTAATAATACTTTCTCCCATCCTTCAAAGGCGTGTCTCCCGTTTTAACCGGGAAAGATCAGCTTGTCACCCCCTAGGGGGAGATAGCCTCGTGCCGATTAGCACGTGTTCAATTGTGACGTCATCAAAATGCGTCATCGGTAAGTGTGACGTCATCAAAAGTGAATGACGATATGCATACCCCACATTTGTTTTTGTTTTCAAACATGGCAGACTACTGTCGGTGGAGCTGTGACTGAAATAATAAGATGGGAGAAAAATAATCATCCCCTTCCTTTAGGGTGTAACAGAGAAATCTCCAACCCTCGGGGTGATTTCTTTTGGTTGTCTATCCCTCGGCATATGTGTGCAATTGGAGCTACATATGTGACAGTAACAATACAATACCTGTATATATACCGTTGTTTGGGTGATAGCAATTACACTTGTTTACTTACCTTTTATGATATTACAGTAGATAATTATTAAATAAGTTCTTTTGTTAGAGTGATAAATATCACACATGTACATCTTCGATGATGTAACAGATTTTTATTAAAAAGCGTATCATTAATCGTGCTACATGTAGGATTATTAACAAGTTTAATATAATCGAGAAAAGATCGTTGAAAAGAAATAAAGAATAACTTCGATTTTACAGAAGAAGACTGTTTAAAGTATTGTGTATTTCGTTGAGTGTAGTGTATAATCCGAGCTTTTCTTGTAATCATGCTCAAAATAAGTCACAGAGCCTTTTGTAAAAGTTTATTCGAAGGAAGACAGTCTCAAAAATATTTTTCCAGCGATCATATATGAGGCTCTATTCATCGAAGGACTGACAAAGATAGGTAACAGAATTTTGTCATGTTTTTCAATTTCACTTACAACTCATCAAGGATGTGCTGTCTTTTAAAAACAGTTATTGACATTGTCGATCCTCAATTTGAAATAACGTTGTCAGAATACTATTTAGTTGTATTAAAAACATTAGGGTTTCGATTTTTTTATCGTGATTTGTCCTTTCCTGATAGACACACCCACGCGTCTCGCATAAAACGTTGATTCGACATTCGCAGGCTGGCTTTGGATATTACAATTTCCGTAATACATGTAGATATCAAACACACGATTTACCAACTTACAAACACAAGGTTTCGCTAGAAGTGGGTTAAATACTTTATTTTGATAACTATCTTACAGAGAGGAAGCGTATTATAGACTATGAAAATCGACCAGGTGCGTTCAACAGGAGCGATTTTCAACCTCAAACCAGTGTCGGACACTTCAAAAAAAAGTTGGTCAGATGCAATGTGACAGCTTCGCATTGTGGGAACTAGACTTAATTAAAGCAGTAACAATGAGTGTTGGCTTCCTGGTGTACTGAAATAAAATCTTTATGTTTCTAGCAGCAGGGTGTTTGTTCTCCTACATATATCCTGTTCATTTAAAATACAGATTATGTTTGACCTTTAAATTCTTCAACCCACTCTTTTTAATGTTGGATGTAAGTTATGTATCACATTGTACATTTGAATTGCGCACATATACATCATTACGGATTATGTTTGAAATTTAACTGTTTACCTTAACGTATTTATTGTTGAAACTTGTTGGACCGTGATCTCAGGATCGTATGTTGAAGGACACGCACGCGAGGACGAACAATAGAGCAGTCGAAGTCAATGACATGCATATCATAGCGAAGACGTAATGGGGTATCAACTTGACCATTTTTGCAACTTATAACGGATTGCGATGTGCGTTATTCCCGCACAGTGCCGTCGTCTCTAACTCAACCCATCCTTCAGTAAACTAAATCTCCAATCAGAACTAATTACCTTCAATATGCTATGTCATCAATTGTACACTTGGCTTATACAATTGCATAAATATGAACATATTCAGTTACGGAATTTATTTATGGTTTAAGTACTATTTGATAGCTCAAGGAGTTTCATTATAAATTTAATTATTGAATTTATATAATATTTTATTTAAATGATTGAACTATGTACGTGTAAAGGCATTGTTGTATTGGTTATACTTTATAATATGTTTTTAGATATTTAATTGCAAATAAAGCTATTTTCTTATTGATTAATATATTTTTATACAACTTGACTGTATTATAATTAACAGTATTGTGTAATATTCAAACATGTTATATTATATCTTAAGGTATTAGATATATTCAATTCGTGGTAGTGTACTATATGTTATGATATTGTTTTAT